>NW_011888858.1:5825584-5834415 GCF_000151845.1 Pteropus vampyrus | reverse complement strand
CACAAAATTTTATGTGTCTTACAAAAAATGAATCCTAAAAAGACATTTTTTACTTGAGGTCCACGTGCAAAATTATTTAAAAAAAAAAAAGAAAAAGAAAAAATAGAGGCAGTGGAATACCTACTTAGATAACATTTATTGAGATAACATGCTTTGTTAAATTATCATCAAACTGACAAGCTGGATAGACAGTAAAGGGTGTTTGGCCTGATCCAGGTTAAACTCCAGTTGCTCTTTAAAATTGATTTTTCAGAACCAAGTATTAGGATAGATATGTTGGAAAATGTTGCCAGTATTTCTAATTGTTTAATGTGGGAAGAATGGCTATATTCATTCACTACCTGATTTATTTGAAAATATAGTTGATTAATAGAATTCATTTGTTCTCTTTAAACACTGAACCAAAAATAAATTTAAACTCAAATCATAACCCTTGAGTGAAAAATATAAACAATTTTTATTGCCTTCCTAAGAATCATGTAGATACCCCAGCATCAAGAAAGAGCTAATGATGGGAGAGTTGGGAGGCTTGATTTCACTCACTGTTCATCTAATATGGAAATATTTAGCATACCAGAATATCAGTCAAGATAATATTAAAGAGCCTGAATCACAGTTTGGGTTTACTAATTGAGATTATTCTCCTCCTTTTCCTTTTTCTTTATTATTATAAAATGGCTGTTCCTCTTTTATGTGTTCCTGCCAAACATTTCTTATGAGATTGAGATGGCTTCCTAAAATTATTTTTGTCACTGCTTTTCCTTGCATGATTGTCAGAGAATGAAAGCTTGTAGCTCTGATCATTTCAAATGAATTCGTGGGTTTCTTAAAGTTCATTAGACAGTCTCTTTTATTAAGTGTCTGTTGACCTAGGTACTTTCAGGTGCTCAACTTTATTGGTCATTTTCCTTACCTGGCGTAGTAATAAGACCTCTCCGATTTGTAAAGGTAAGATAACTTTAAAAGTGCTCTATAGTTATTTAAAACATCTCCCTTAATATCTTGCCTGTCCCTGTAATGTCAGATTGTTTATATCTAAGTAGATACTTTTAAAGGGGTAAAGCATCTTATTCTTTGAAGCAGATGAACATTCTATAACGTTCTTATTTATGTAGTATTTTGCTTACTATTTTTTTTTTAGTTTAAAGATAAAATTCAGTTGAAGTAGATTGCTATACAAGTTGAGTCAGTAAATCTAAATTTATATAAATACAAATTTGTAAAACATTCATTTAAACTGAGATATTTTTATTATAAAACGACTTATCACAGAGTTATTTTAAGAAGCAAACATTCTAGGATATATGTATTTAAAAAAAATCCTACCTGCCAGGAAACTTAAAGTCAAGTGTTTAGTCTACTGAGAAATGGAAAAAAAACATTTAAAGAGATGCTGTATTATCTTTTCATAAGTGTTTTAAATATCTGGAAATATACTGAATTTTTTTTTTTTTTTTTTAGCAGAATTTGATTTACACATGTTTTAGGAACACATTTATTTAACAGATATTTATTGGGAGTCTACTGTAGGATTCTCAGTGTATGTATCTTACTGTATTAGATGCTGTGTATGCACAGGTGAACCAAAAAAGGCACAGCAAGCCAACATGTACACTTAAAAACCCTAGTTGTTTCTCTTGCTGAGGTAGGAGTCTGGAGTGATGTTAGGGTGGCGGGTGTGGGACAAACAAGCCTTGAGTTCTGTTCTGTCTCTGTATTTTGTTGATTTGGTTCATGTTGGCAAATTATTTTAAGGAAACTTAGTTTTCCTTGGCATTAAAAATTGCTTTTTTATGTAGCCTGAGACTTTTTTTTTCACTGTCATCCTGCGTTCTAGGGTTCTGCCTGAAGAGCTCCATCTTTAGTTTTCTGCTTCTTAGCCTCTGCTGTTATGGCTGAGTAGAGGCAGCAGTAGGTAGTGGCGGAGAGCTTGGGCTTTGCTGCTGGGCTGCCTGGGTGTGATCCT
Source organism: Pteropus vampyrus (assembly GCF_000151845.1). Lineage (NCBI taxonomy): Eukaryota > Metazoa > Chordata > Mammalia > Chiroptera > Pteropodidae > Pteropus > Pteropus vampyrus. Next base: position 5,832,449 of record NW_011888858.1, on the reverse strand, counting down.
TCACTTCACCTACTGCTTTCCAGCTGTCACCTAATTTCTCTGGTTCAGTTTCTTCATTTGTAAAAGTGAGATTGTTAACAGGTTCCTATATCATAGGGTTATTATGAAGATCCAGTGAGTGCTGAGGTCTAGCCTGAGCACCACAGGCATACGTCCGTTATGTCACTCAGGACCAATTTCTTTATTGTCTCTGACATCTATCTACACATAATGCTTGGCACCTAAGCACCTATTGAATTGATGTTTTTCACTTGTAAAACTCCTGAGAGCTAGATACCACAGTTCTCATTTTTCAAATTATGCACCAGAGACCCCAAATCGGTCAGTGATTGACCAAGCCACATAGTTAGGTGAAGAGCTGGAACTCATTCGTTGAATGCAGATCGTTCAAACCCCAGGACCCCTATGCTCTTCTCTCCTGGCTCACTGAGGACTCAGGCTCTTCTACCAAGAGGCCAGTGGAAGGAGGAAAGATGTGCAGTCCAGAATTCACCACGTAACACTTCTGAGACCTTAGAATGTCAGTTAAATGCCTAAGCCTTAGTTTTTCCCATTTGTCGAGTAGAGATAATTATCTCTGCACAGCCTGTCATTCAGGGTTATTGTGGGAACCGAATGACATACCTGATAGTACTTGTGCCAAATGGGATAATTTAATTATAATTGTCTTATAACTTATAATGGTTTAAGACAGTCCGAAGCAAGACTGTCAGGGTTTGAATCCCAATTTTACCACTTGCCTAACCCTTTCTGCCTTCATTTTATCATCCGCATGGGCAAAAATGATGTTTTTTTCATAAGCTTATTATGAAGTTAAGTGAGTTAATACGTGTAAGTAAGTGTTAAGAACAGGGCTTAGCTCACAGTAAGGTGTCAGTAAGTGTTCCATGTTGTTATTGCCTGTTGTTATTACATTTTAATATTTTTTACCAAATGAAAGGTGTGCTTCTGAAAACTGTGACGGAAAGTGGTAGAATCTTCTTCAAGTGGCAGAAACAAACTAAAAATTACTATGGAAATTTTGATCAAGAACATGTCAGGCTTCTTCTCAAAATAAACCAAATTCTGTTTGTTTGTTTGTTTGTTTGTTTGTTTGTTTAAAAAACAAACCAAATATTTTTGAAGCTGAAGAGTATTCGGAGTGATATTTTTACATGTATTTTAGACTCAAAGTGGCTGGTTGAACTGACCTTGCCTAGTGAAGTACATTAATGAGATAACAGTGCAATTCCTTTTGAAGGAACATGACATGTAGGAGAAGCTGACAGCTTTGATGATTTATATTAGTATTTTTGGAGAGTAAACTGAAGTTGTGATAACTATTTCTGGTGTGGTTTGGGAGGGAAAGTATTAACTTATTTGTGTCATTGCTAGAATTATTTCTTTATAACATTTTCTCAAAGAGGAACTAAAAACCATTTTTTTTTTCACCCAGAGCATCTACAGATAACATCTAAACCCTTTACAGTACCAGCCATAAAAGTTTCTAATTTGGCGGGGCTATTTTTTTTGCAAATGTTGTGATGCGGTATATCTTAACCTTGTGCCCTTTGACTCTGTTTTGTAGGAAGTCTGCGGTCTTGTAGTTCTTCGGACTGCTTTAGTAAAGTGATGCCGCCCAGGAAAAAGAGAAGACCTGCCTCTGGAGATGATTTATCTGCCAAGAAAAGTAGACATGATAGGTATGGAGCAGAGACAGTAGATCAAAACTGATGACATAAGTGTCAGAGAGGCACTTTTCTGCCTAATCCAGTAGGTCATCTAAGTGTACAGTGCCAACTGGAACTTTGTTTCGGTTCTGCCAGGTGAATTTTCAAAGTGTAATTACTTCATGTCGCTTATTTTGTGTGTTTATAAAATAAAAGCAAATTAGGTAATTTGAGTTTTCAGAAATTAAAGTTTTATTTTAGTCCACCAATCCACCAAAACTGGTGTAGAGTTTCTTTCTTTCCTCTCAAGGGCGTGCTGTCTGCCTGTTGAGTACCACGGCATTGTTATGTATCTGTTCTCTGAGAGAGTCTCCCTAAATATGCCACAGCACTCTCTGATAGTTACCTTTGCAAGGCACCTGGACCTGGCTAGAGAGAGCTGCCTGTACCGAATGCTCGAAGCCTGCCTGGAGTATTAGTGAGCTGAGCTTTATTCTCAGAAGAGTGAGAATTTGCTAGAAACCATGAAAAACAAGTCTGTTTAAACCACTTCTCTTTCAGACAAGTGAACTGTTAATTTTGGTGACTCCAAAGCTCTATTAGACTGGTTTATTTTAGGCGTCCTTATTGTTTCACCCTGATTTTTGTCAGTTTTTCTTCTCTTTTTTTAAAACAATGAACAAACATCATAATTTTAATTCTTTCTTTCTTTTTCCGTCTCCCTCCATTCTGGCTCTGTAGGTCACTTTTCTAATGGGCCTCAACTTTAACATCTGTAAATCAAGATGAGATTTTTCTGTCTTTCTTGCCGTGATATTTAATATGCTACAACTCAGTTGGAGAGAAAGAGAGGTGGACTCCGAAAATGTGAAAATAATGTCACTATTCATATCCCAAAAGAGTAGAAACTGTTAACTAAAAGAAGACAGAGGTGATTTAGACCAGTGATTTTTCAGCTTTATGAAGCCAGGTCACTTGTTATACTTCCTTGGTGTTGATGTGATAATGGGGGAATTGTTAAATTCTACTAATCACGTAACATTTTATGACTATATAAAGTCCTTATTATTTTTTTCACCGTAGTCCAGTATAATTTAGTATGATAAAGCCAGTTGAAAAACTGGTGACTGAGTTGCAGGAGGGTGTGAGGTACTCTTACGATAGCATTTCTGTGGTCACCCACGGGAGAAGGAGCTATCGCATTATCTGAGTTTCATTCTTGGTCTTTTTTTTTTTAAAAAAAAACAACAACTTTATTTATATACTATATTGTTCATTCATTTTAAATGTATAAATTCAGTGATTTTTACTAAATTGTGCAACCATCACTACGAACCAGTTTTAGAAGATCTCCATCACCCCTGTTAGACCCCTGATGCCCATTCAGTCACTCCCTGTCCCACCCCCAGCCCCAGGCACCCATGAACCTACTTTCTGTTTCTACAGATCTGCTTTTTCTGGACATTTTATATAAATGATTTTTTGTGTCTTGCTGCTCTCACTTAGCTTACTGTTTTTGAGGTTCATTCATGTAATAGCATCTATCGATATTATTTTTCTTTTATTTGCTGAATAGTATTCCATTTTCCCTTTTTATGGAGAGTATGTTTAAGCAATTCAAACATTACAGTGTCATATATAGGTCTCCAGATTATTGACCGGTTACAGACTTTGAGCTCAGGAATGTCGAGGCCCAGGATTGGAATGTATCTCTCTGAATCCTTGGCCAGTATCCACCTCTGTTTCCAGGTAGTATAGCTACCTTTTATAGAAGAAGTATAAAACGGTTGGTTCGCAATTTCGGTATCTTCACACCCATGTTCTTTTTTTGGTATTTAAACTCAGAATCTCTAATTAGAGGTATATACCAATATTCTGGTGAATGCCTAGGTGGTGAATCAATGCACATTAAAAAGAATTTTATGTATGATTTTTTTAATGTACTATGTAAATAAAAACTATATTCATAAGTGTTTATAACTGTTTAGGCAATTTATAGATAAATAAGGGATAAGAAAAGTATATACTCATAATTTTTCTGTCCAAATCACTATTTTAAAGATTCTGCCTCCTCCTGCCTCCCCAGGAGTAAAGAATATCTCAGTCTTCAACCCCAGGTCATTATGAAGTAAGGAATTCCTGCGGATGGGCAGAGTGTTGCAGGAGGAGGTTGCTGTGCTTCTTGATTCAGTTCTCCAGTTTAGGCTGGCCATGTCCACAACACGAGGGAATTATAAGAGAATGGCAAAAGCCAGGGTTTCTCTATACTTCTCTCTCCTGAGGTTTTTAAGGTTATACTAATCAAGAAGTCACCCAAGGGACTTTTATCTCATCAACCTTACACCTGATTTTTTTTCTGGAGGCTTGGGCACAGTTTGACATTTCTTTTTATTTTCTTAATGTTCCCTTGAGGTATCTAATATTGACAGATTCTTCCTTTGACTGTGCTCTGGGCCCAGCCAGACTCATAAGACACAGAAGTCAGGAGAATTTAATGTGGAGACATGAGTGAGTTCTAGGGTCATCAATTGAAGAAAACATCGTAGACATTTCTTGCTGTAGCTCACTATTATTCTGTAGATCTGGCTAGTGAAGTAGAGGGAATCTATCAAATACCTATTCTAGTCAGTTCTTACTGATTCTTTGTTAATCAGAGAAAAACCTGTATGAAGTGCTTACCATTTAGTTCTGTATTGGGTATGACTGTTTAAAACTGTAGTTATAAAAGTTGAAGTTTCTAAAAACAGGAAGTAAAATATCTAAAATGTACTTGAAATACTGATTGAATTGATGTCTGGTTTGGATAAATGAATAGAATCTATCAGCTACTTAAAAATAACTCAGTATCTTTAAATAACTTAAAACTGCTTTCTCAATTTCTAGCATGTATAGAAAATATGATTCAACTAGAATAAAGACTGAAGAAGAAGCCTTTTCAAGTAAGAGGTGCTTAGAGTGGTTCTATGAATATGCAGGTATGTATCGTTTATATCATCTAAGACGAATCCTCATGAAAATAAGGACTACCTTAGAGAACATTAAGGAATTAACAAATTTGTACTTTTCTAATCTGGTTTGTGTGTCCCTATTTGAGGGAGGAATACAGTTGAAACAAATCACCAAATGTCCTATTTTTAGCCAGCAGCTAAGCCAAAGAATTCAGAACACTAGAAAGGAACTGAAAAAGATGAAATGCATTTGAGAGAAGTACTTTGGATTGCTAGGAAACCTATTTAGAATGTTGGTAATGGATGATTATTTGGTTTACGCATTGAAGTTAAAATAAGCTTCGGTGCTTTGAACCTTTGATGTAGTGCAATGGAATTTCTTATATTAATTATCTCTATTTTGAAAGATCATTTGGCAGAAAATGCTCGTTTTGTCACTTAAATGTGTTAAATTCAGTCCTGTTTTTTCAACTTATAATTGGTTGCATAATTTAATACTGAAATACAGGGTTTGTTATTGTGACTGTGTATGGTGTAAAAAAAGAGAAAAAGAAAAAATTTCAGACAAGTTTGCACTGAAGGTTGCTTTACTTTTCCTGTTCCTTACCTTATTTCCTGTCAACTTGACTATGCCAGCAACCTTCAAAACAATTTTCCTGTCATTAATTCACCCCCACCCCCACTAAAAAATCTCTACTACCTACCGGATAAAAGACCGCTAATGCCTGCCATCCCTTTGCCTGGAGTGCTTTTCTCCATTTTTTCATCTGACAAGCTCTCGTCCATCTTTAAATTCCCTTAATTAATTTACTAGCCTTCTTTGTACTTCCCTGGGACATTGTTCTTCATCAGTTCTGATACCCTTTTATTGGGTGTCAGAGTGAGGATTCCTCCCATGGCCTGATCTTGCCATTTCCCTCCACCCCTTTTTCTGGTAAGAGCCTGTACCTTTTTGGTCACAGTGGTTGTTCCAGGGGTCTGACAGGTAACCCAGCCCAGGCCAATTAGAAAAAATCTCCTGGGATTATCAGATTGAAGCTGGGAGAAGAGCATCTTTCTCTTCCAGTGCTGGACTTGAAAGGATGTGATCCCGATTCTGGTAGTTCTTTGGATTTTTGTGAGCCACCCTAATAATCTTTCTTGTGAATTCTCCTTCCTTACTTGAAGTTGTTTGAATTGGACTTTGTTTGCAGGGCGTGGACACTAGTACAGACACTTACATAGTATTAGAATTTATCTGTTTTTGCATTTATGTCATAAGAACACAAATCTCTTGAAGATGTTTTGTATCCCTAGTAAAAGTGGTCGGCACTTTTCCAAGTGTTTGGTACATGGGTGCCGAAGTAATGAAGAGTTTTTTCATATTTGTATTACTTTGACTATGAAGCTCTTTTACTTTCTTTTATTGGTCACATTTATTGGTATGAACTGTATTATAAAAAGTAAATTTTAAACAGAAAAAAAAGTACACTTAATCCCATCATTGTAGCACAGCTATTTTGATTTTTTTCGTGTTTTTTTGTCTTTCTTTACAAGCAAATAACAATTTTTCCATAGTATAAGCCACAGTTTGTTTTCTTTAAAGAGAGAGCAGGCTACAACTTTCCCTCTTGTTTTCTTTTCTCTGGCTCACAAAGATGACATTTGAGATAAAGCTTAAGCCACATTCTTTAGGTTCCTTGAGATCCTGCTGGATGGTTCCTTATAGATCATCCCTAAGAAGTTTCTGTGGATGTGGCTATCCCTATTTTTACATCTCTCCCCCTTTTTTTTCTTTTCTTATATCTTATCAGTAGGGAAAATGGTTTGAAATTGGGAATAATTAAAAGCCCTAAGTAGCACCTGCTTCACTATTAATATACCAACCACATGAATAAAAACCGTAGACCAGTATTATTCAAGGATGTGACTGATGGGTTGTGCTATAGATTGAGTCTGTGAGAGCAGGCTGAGGCCATTCCCTGCACTTTAACCTGGTGTGGAGTGGAGAGGTGACGTGCCTTGGTGGTGCAGTTGTTTCATGTGTATGGACCTTTAGTTCTTTGCAGAGTTCTCAGTTCCACTTCTCACCCTGCTGTCTGCTTTCCATGGCTCCTGCAGCCTGAGCCCGGCTCTTCCAGCTTCTGCTTGGCCAGTTAACTCAGCCTTGGTTTGCACATTTTAGGATGTAGCCTTCTCACTTTTTAAAATCCCTATCGACTCATATCTGATTCTCAGGAATTTAATAAATGAGAGCCACTCCACTGGGGTTCTTCCTCCTATTCTCTG
>NW_011888858.1:5820538-5825534 GCF_000151845.1 Pteropus vampyrus | reverse complement strand
CTACCTACCGGATAAAAGACCGCTAATGCCTGCCATCCCTTTGCCTGGAGTGCTTTTCTCCATTTTTTCATCTGACAAGCTCTCGTCCATCTTTAAATTCCCTTAATTAATTTACTAGCCTTCTTTGTACTTCCCTGGGACATTGTTCTTCATCAGTTCTGATACCCTTTTATTGGGTGTCATAGTGAGGATTCTTCCCATGGCCTGATCTTGCCATTTCCCTCCACCCCTTTTTCTGGTAAGAGCCTGTACCTTTTTGGTCACAGTGGTTGTTCCAGGGGTCTGACAGGTAACCCAGCCCAGGCCAATTAGAAAAAATCTCCTGGGATTATCAGATTGAAGCTGGGAGAAGAGCATCTTTCTCTTCCGGTGCTGGACTTGAAAGGATGTGATCCCGATTCTGGTAGTTCTTTGGATTTTTGTGAGCCACCCTAATAATCTTTCTTGTGAATTCTCCTTCCTTACTTGAAGTTGTTTGAATTGGACTTTGTTTGCAGGGCGTGGACACTAGTACAGACACTTACATAGTATTAGAATTTATCTGTTTTTGCATTTATGTCATAAGAACACAAATCTCTTGAAGATGTTTTGTATCCCTAGTAAAAGTGGTCGGCACTTTTCCAAGTGTTTGGTACATGGGTGCCGAAGTAATGAAGAGTTTTTTCATATTTGTATTACTTTGACTATGAAGCTCTTTTACTTTCTTTTATTGGTCACATTTATTGGTATGAACTGTATTATAAAAAGTAAATTTTAAACAGAAAAAAAAGTACACTTAATCCCATCATTGTAGCACAGCTATTTTGATTTTTTTCGTGTTTTTTTGTCTTTCTTTACAAGCAAATAACAATTTTTCCATAGTATAAGCCACAGTTTGTTTTCTTTAAAGAGAGAGCAGGCTACAACTTTCCCTCTTGTTTTCTTTTCTCTGGCTCACAAAGATGACATTTGAGATAAAGCTTAAGCCACATTCTTTAGGTTCCTTGAGATCCTGCTGGATGGTTCCTTATAGATCATCCCTAAGAAGTTTCTGTGGATGTGGCTATCCCTATTTTTACATCTCTCCCCCTTTTTTTTCTTTTCTTATATCTTATCAGTAGGGAAAATGGTTTGAAATTGGGAATAATTAAAAGCCCTAAGTAGCACCTGCTTCACTATTAATATACCAACCACATGAATAAAAACCGTAGACCAGTATTATTCAAGGATGTGACTGACGGGTTGTGCTATAGATTGAGTCTGTGAGAGCAGGCTGAGGCCATTCCCTGCACTTTAACCTGGTGTGGAGTGGAGAGGTGACGTGCCTTGGTGGTGCAGTTGTTTCATGTGTATGGACCTTTAGTTCTTTGCAGAGTTCTCAGTTCCACTTCTCACCCTGCTGTCTGCTTTCCATGGCTCCTGCAGCCTGAGCCCGGCTCTTCCAGCTTCTGCTTGGCCAGTTAACTCAGCCTTGGTTTGCACATTTTAGGATGTAGCCTTCTCACTTTTTAAAATCCCTATCGACTCATATCTGATTCTCAGGAATTTAATAAATGAGAGCCACTCCACTGGGGTTCTTCCTCCTATTCTCTGGGGTTATAGGTTTACTGTCTTTTGTATTTTAGTACTTTAGTTCTCTGTGACCTTAGGAAGGATGGATGGGGGGCGGGGGCGGGGGGAGGTGGGAGCTATTATTTAGAACTCTGTGTGAAGCTAGAATCCCATTTCTTTTTATTAGAATGAAAATAACCAGTTTTGCATAAATAATTTATCTAATAACTTATATCTTCTGGGAGCATATCTAAAAATAAGGAATTAAGCCAAATATACACACGTGCTGACAGTGATTGCAGAGTTATGCTAAAGCTGACATGGGCAGGATGTGGAAGCTGCACCAGTCCTGACTAGAGGTCCTTAGTCTTTATTATGGAGTAAGTTCTATAGCAGAATTGGTTTTTGGTTCACCAAAATGAGATTAGGGACCAGGAACAGGTGCTAAATGACAAAGTCAGCAAAGGAAGAGATGTTAAAAGCTACAAAAGGAGACGGGCGGCGGGGAGGTGCCCATTTGCCTCAGTGACACAGCATGGTGTAATTATGAGAACTTCATCCATTGTGAGAAAGGTTAAGTATATCTAGTAAGGAGACCCTGCTGAAAATGGCAGGGAAAGTGGGAGGACCACTTTTTTCTAGATTATTGTCAGTGTATCTGCCTTCCAAGTGTGTCTCCAGAATCTTGTCACCAGGGCATTACATAGCTTATTATTTTAGATTTAATGTTTTCTTAAACTATCTTCCTCAAACCCCACTTGTAACCCAGTGGCATATTTGTTAGAATTAAGATTGTTCCGTTCTACAGGTTAATTGATAAATGAGTGTAAATACAACCATGATCCTAGTGAACAATGTGATTGCAACTAGATCTAAAGCTGTGTGTGTGGAAAGATAAGGAAACAAAAGAAAAAGTTTAAATAGCAGGATTATGAGTAGCTTTTAAATAATGTTGATTGACAAGTTACATTTTAATGTTTTTAGGATAAAATAATTACTTTTAGTAGAGTCATGCCATTGCAGATAATACTGTTAAAACTTGCTCTTTTAAAACACAGATACAAGTGTATACAATTAATACAATAATGGCATTGCATAAAATATAAAAAAAGGAAAAAGAATGGATAATTTTAATATGCCACTGCACAGTGTACATCAACAAACCTGCGAGGGCTTGCTACAGGTCAGGCTCTGGGGTGCAGTCAACAGAAGTGCTGTGCTCATTTTGTAGTGTGGCAAGTAGACAAATAAATCATGAAGCATCGTCTTTGTAATGAGTATTGATAGAGGAGGCAAGTCACCAGGATGGAGGGTGCAAGAGTGGGAGAGCAAGCTGGGAGACACCCAGGCCTCGTGCACAGGCATGCAAAATGTAGGTGGCTAGCTAGGCTCAAGAACAGGTTACAGTGAAAGAGCTTTTTTAAATCAGGAAGAATGGGAAAAAAGGGAGTTATAAGGTAAGTTTTTGTTCAGCCCTGTGCAGCCACCTCCAGTAAGTCCTATCAGTAGATAACCAAAAAGGTATCTTTACCTAAAACCAAAACCTCTTAGCAAAATAGGAGTAGATGGTTATTTCCTTATGAGAATAAGTATTCTTTAATCTTGTTGCCTAAATACAGTAGTGGAATGATGAACACATACACATATATTTTTACATACAACCAAGTAAAATGTGTCAGCTAACAAGAACAAAGTAGATGTATGTGTACTCTCACAGAACGATTATCAGACATATTTAGTGAAAAAAGCGAGGTGTACAATTTGTAGATATAGCATGAACCTATGTTTGTAGATAAAGAAATTTAAACTGCACTTAGTTGTGTATTTGCATATACATAAATACATAGCAGAAGGTCCGGGAGGATACACGCCTAATTGGTAAGGAAAGGGAGAAGGCATACTTGCTCTTTTTACTGTATTTTACTTGGACTTTTCTCCGTTTGAACATTTACCATGCGAATTATTAATATTTGTGTATTAATATACTTGAGTACACACATACATGGGTATATCCGTTCTCAAACCCAAAAGCCAGCAACATATCAAATGATAAAATGATAAATGTATTCCCATTTAAGTCAAGAATGAGATAAAGATGGCTACTCTCACTATTCTTATTTGTGATTGTTTTGGAAATTAGTTTAGAGGGAGACCAAGATTTAAAGCAGAGAAGTGACAAGACTTTCCAATAAGTGCTCCAGGTGATTTTAATATTCATCCTCTGTTGAGGACAACAACTATATATATTTATTGTGGTTTATTTTTCCTAGCATTGCATGGGGTCACAGAGGACTGCCCGACCCAGCCTCTGCTGGTGGGGGTGGGGAGATTGGGAAGGCTACCTGTCTGATTTTGTCTTTAGTGATTGAAGGAGTTACCCAGGTAAGATGGAGAAAGAGGAAGATAAGCTGAAGCCACAAAAAGTAGTATGGTGTTGGATGTGTGTCAGGAAGTATGTGTAGAACAAAGCTGTGTAAATGTTTCTGGATCTTAATTTTTATTCATTGAGAAATTTATTGATTCATTTATTTCTAAGATGCTTAATGGAAAGATAGGATGCTGAAGAGGTAGAGAGGCACTAGATCATAGGGTAGTTTATTTGCTATGCAAAGACTTTGGACTTTAGGTAGTGGGGAGCCATTGAAGGAGCATATGCTAGGGTGACTATGTATGTGCAGGATGGGTCAGAGGGGCCAAGGCTCTGGAATTAAGGAGATCCTGAGACTGCAGCAGTAATCGAAGTGAGCGAATAAAGCTTGAATAGGTCAGCGCAGGATAGGTGCGATTATGAAATATTTGGAAGGAAAAATTGGCAGCACTCTTGATAACTGATTAGATGTAAGGAATGTAGGAGAAGGGAGAAATCCAGGTTGACTTCCAGGTTTCTATTTCTGGTGGTGTCACCAGTTGAGAGAATACAGGTAAAATGTGAAATGCAGGAGTAGTAGCTTTGGGGCAGAAGATGAGTTTAATTGTGGCAGTTAAAGAGGAGGTAGGGTAGCCAGACGGTGATGTGGTAGGCAGTTCAAAAGTAAGGGGGAAAGTTTGGGCTAGAAGAATATCTGGGTAGTACGTGAAACCTCAAATTTGGTTGAAATTTCCTAGGGAGAGTGTATAGAAAGGCCCGGAAGAGGGTTAAGGATGGAACTCCGTATATTAAAATGAACAAGTTGGGAGAAGCAAAGGAACCCGTAAAGAAGGTAGAAGAAGAGAAGTCAGGGAAAACCAGATGAGACAGGGCACTTCCTGAAGCCATGGAGTAGACAAGTTTTGGCAAGAAAGAACTGCTTCAGATTTTCAGATATCACAGAGATGTCAAATAAAATAAAGATAGACTGTGTCCATTAGATTTGGTAATTAGGGTTATTAACCTTGACAAGAAGAGTTTCAGTGGAGAGACAAACAGAAACCAAATTGCAGTGGTTGAAGAATGAATGAAGAATGTAGTAGAGATAGAACATGTGGA
>NW_011888858.1:5816447-5820488 GCF_000151845.1 Pteropus vampyrus | reverse complement strand
TGCAGCAGTAATCGAAGTGAGCGAATAAAGCTTGAATAGGTCAGCGCAGGATAGGTGCGATTATGAAATATTTGGAAGGAAAAATTGGCAGCACTCTTGATAACTGATTAGATGTAAGGAATGTAGGAGAAGGGAGAAATCCAGGTTGACTTCCAGGTTTCTATTTCTGGTGGTGTCACCAGTTGAGAGAATACAGGTAAAATGTGAAATGCAGGAGTAGTAGCTTTGGGGCAGAAGATGAGTTTAATTGTGGCAGTTAAAGAGGAGGTAGGGTAGCCAGACGGTGATGTGGTAGGCAGTTCAAAAGTAAGGGGGAAAGTTTGGGCTAGAAGAATATCTGGGTAGTACGTGAAACCTCAAATTTGGTTGAAATTTCCTAGGGAGAGTGTATAGAAAGGCCCGGAAGAGGGTTAAGGATGGAACTCCGTATATTAAAATGAACAAGTTGGGAGAAGCAAAGGAACCCGTAAAGAAGGTAGAAGAAGAGAAGTCAGGGAAAACCAGATGAGACAGGGCACTTCCTGAAGCCATGGAGTAGACAAGTTTTGGCAAGAAAGAACTGCTTCAGATTTTCAGATATCACAGAGATGTCAAATAAAATAAAGATAGACTGTGTCCATTAGATTTGGTAATTAGGGTTATTAACCTTGACAAGAAGAGTTTCAGTGGAGAGACAAACAGAAACCAAATTGCAGTGGTTGAAGAATGAATGAAGAATGTAGTAGAGATAGAACATGTGGATAGTTCTTTCAGGAAGAAACGGAGCTAAAGAAAGAGCTTCATTGCCTTATCAAGAACAAAAGGACTACTTGATTGTTTTTCTGTGTAAAAACAATTATGTTATTTGCTCAATTAATTTTATAAAGAATATGTGATTCTTTGCTATGTTTCCAAAAATTATTGTACGTATTGAAATTATTAACAAAATAAGAATAGAGCTGTAAGCTTCTTTAATAAAGAGGAGGAATTGAACTCAGGTAGCCTTATTTTTAGACATAAATTAATATATATGTATACACATACACATATACATATAGAGATAAGTTGAGTTAAATGCTTGTGCAGAGCAGAATCCTTTAAAGATGTAACTGAAATTCCAGAATATTTGTAAATTTATGCTTGGTGATTTTCTTCAAAAAGGAGTTATGGCCCTTAAGTGTTACTTAATTTTAGTTTACTGTAATAATAGATACTTTGACAATGCTACTACAGTAGTAATATTGTATGTGGTTAGATTTAATATATGTAAGATTGCATTTCATTGCAGGTGCTGATGATGTTGTAGGTCCTGAAGGAATGGAGAAATTTTGTGAAGACATTGGTGTTGAACCAGAAAATGTAAGTCTGACTTACGAGTTGGGTGAAATCGGTTGATTATTTTTTTTTGTCCCTTGACAAATAAAGCAACAATAAAGAAGTAATGGTGTGTTAGTTCTTATGAGGCAATCTAAGAAATAAGTTCTAATTCTAATTTGATTTGCAAGCAAAACAATTTTTTTGTAATTGGTATGACATAACGTCATTTTTTTCCTTTAATTTCTTGTATCTAAAAGATACAATAATAATGTAATTAAGCTAGATTTTTTTAAAATATGAGGTAGGCATGTATATCTGCAATGATAGATCAACTGGAGTACAGCATTGTGTCCCTTTGTCTCACTCCGTAGTTGTTCTAGCCTAATGTAGAATTTATTCCAGGCCTTAAATAATAATTCATAAGGGTTTTGATAGGTCATAATTATCAAGAATTTTTCACAGTTCTTTCACTTCCATTTGAATTTAGCTCAAAAAGTGATTGCTTTTTAGTGTAAAGGCCCTAAGTACTTACCTTAAAACATTTAATTAGAAGTTATTTTATATGGTTAATTATTTTTGCCTAATTCTTATCACCAAGTTATTGCTGAATATTTTTTCCTGTTTTCACATCTTCTCTCTTACACTAAAATGAAAAATTATGCTCATACAAATACCTGGGATCATTAACTGTGTAGTTTAATATTACATTAGCCTCCAATTTAACAAATATGTCTTGGATCCTAATGAATTTATGATCTAGAAGAGATCTCAAGAGATCATTGCCTTTATTCAGAATGTTTGCAACATATCTAGTGTTCATGAACTTATGTCATGCTCTTAAGGAAAACTAGGAATTGAGACTTCACACTTTTTTATTAAAACTTTTTTTCTGCTTTCCATTTCTATGCCTTTGTCTCCTGCCACTTCCCCTTAGTAACACTTTAAATTTTCTAAAGAGCCTTTGAAATGTCTTTTGACTTATTTCATGGATTTTTGTCCTGTATTTTTACTTTTAATGTGCTTTAGTTCAGGTATCTTGATAAATTATTCAACTTGGTATAAAGGTCTGGGGACAACTGGATCAGCAGTATTTTGCCTGTTCTGGTCCACAGCCTAGTCGTAGACATAGAAAACATTTTGCTGACTTTAAGAAGGAGGTGTTCCCATGGGAGCCGGTGTTTTCTGAACAGTATAAGTGAACTGGGCCCAAGAGGGGATCCAGAGATTTCACCCGGAGAACAGTAATCCACAGACGATCCCAGGGGTGGGCAGTAGGGCCAAAAGCAGTGCCAAAGGTGAGCAGGAGATGGAGAAGCCAGGGTCAGGCATGAGGAGGATTCATTGAGCATTTACTTTCAGAGGTGAAAAGGCCTGTCAGGGTGGGAGGGAGTACTGATGTTGATTCTACCAAAAAAAAGGAGGGGGTCAGCTCTTCAGAGTTCCTCACCCCCAAACACCAGTACTTAATAGGAGAGAGCTGCTACTATTAAGCTTTTTGGGGCAGTTATGAGTCCTTTAGCTCTCCATTTTTGTAGAAATAGAAATAGTCTTGAAAGGTTGAATCACACAGTTTAAAGACTAAATATTTAGAATGTTATTTTAAAGTATTTATCACTATACTTCAATTCTAAGATGCCACTAATGGAAGTTGTAGTATTTTGTGTCATCACCAAGGAAAAATAGGTTGTAAATAAAATCTAATATGCCATTAATTGTGGATACATCCCAATTTCAGAAATGTTAACATTTGAAAAACAAGTGGCAAAATAGTTTCTAAAAGCCTGTCTTCATTGATAAGTAAGACCTTTAAAGTATTTAAAACTCTTACTTTGCCTGATATTTATAGCTTATGAAATTTAAGCAGGCTTGTAAAATTCAAGCCTACTTTCATTTACTGAGGTAGTGGCAAAATCCTTTTAAGTAATTAGCTTCCTTATTAGCTATCATAAAAAAGGTCTGTTTTGTGTAAAGAAATACCCATTGTGAATATCTGCTTTGGCAGTATAGACATTGTTCATATATAGTTGTGTTTGTGTTCCTATGCCTTTACCATTTTTTTAGCTTAACAAGTATTTGTGGAATTTTAAATTTTTCTAATAGAGGATTGAGTATAGACATTGTTTGAGAACATACCAAGTTTGAATTACAAAATGCGAGTTAGTTCTTCTAGATAAATGAATATACAGGAGTCAGAATTCCAAGAAAAGCTGAGAGAAGAGGAGAAAATCCAGTAATGTGTGACTATTTTGAAGAACATTTAACCTCTTTTTGGGAAATTCTTCTGAGTAGCCCACTGGTCTCTTAAGTCACCATTTTTAACCTAGTTCACAGTCATATTTTATGATGATGTGTATATGTAGAAACATTGGTTTAATATAGTCCTTGTAATCTACCTAGTAATCTAGGTTTTTAAAATCTAATACACCTGGTGACTTTAAAAATTGATATGTACCGATTTAATTGATACTTGGTGAAAGGAAATTTTAAATAGCGAAGAAGTTCACATAATCCTTCTATCATAGCACAGCCATTTTGATTTTTTTGTTTGGCGCCCAGTGGGGAGCGATGGGGCCACTCCTCCTGTGCTCATTCCAGGCACAACACTAAAGTGAGGTGTCGGGCTACTTTAGAGTAAAATTCCCCCCGTGTGTATAGTTGAATTTATAAACATTAATGCAATAATGATACAGCGCCACTATCTATGACCCACAACACTCACCTTTTTATTTTTTAACACTTTGTTCT
>NW_011888858.1:5812722-5815852 GCF_000151845.1 Pteropus vampyrus | reverse complement strand
GAAAACAAATTGTTATTCTACATTGTATGTTGAAGGATATGGTTGAGATAGATGACTAAACATTTCAGATAGTACTGGAACATGTGCTAATTCTCCACATAGTAACTTTGATCTATAGTACTTGGAATGACTTCTCTTTTTCTTTTCACTTTTACTAGGAATAATAGACTTCGATTTTTATTAGTTTAAAATCAGAGTTGAAATGGTTTTATGGTTTTATTTTAATAATTTTGGAATTTATCAACTTTAAGTATCATTGTCCATTTGTTATTGATGATAATGCTCTATTTGCTTCGGGCCTTAGTAGTTTATGAAGCCTTCTTAGTATTTTCCCGTTTGAGCCTCATGGCTACCTAGACAGATCGGGCTTGATCCTTGTGTATTTTACAAATGAGGGAACTGAGGCTCAGAGAGGATACATGATTTGTGAAAGTAAGTGAAAGAGATGAGAAGAAAACCCAAGACTTCTGATTCTTCCTGTACAACTATTGTCTGATGGCAAATGAGTTTTAGGTAAAAGCCAAATCACCCTTTTACAAAATAAACTTTTCCGTTAGTATGCTTTGGAATTTAGGGTTAAGTCTCTGAAATCTCTTTAAATTGTGTTGTGTTGGTAAACATCGCATGACTTTAAGCCATTTAATTCTTTCATTTTTTCCTCACTGCCTTTATTCCGAATAGAGTACACGGTAGCTACTCTTTTTTTTAAGTGTCCTTGTAATGATGACTGCATGGCCCTATCAAGATTTTATTCAAGGCCTCAGAGGAGGCACCATCAACATTTTTTCAGGCATATTTTCAATTGCCTTAAGATAGTATAATATTCATTTTTGTATAGTTCTAGATTGTTTTTTTACATTTGTCGTTACGAAAGAATGTTACACGATGCCAGGCCTTGCCTGCGTGATTTGAGGGCCTCGCCACCTGGGAAGCGAAATAAGCAGTTTCCTAGATGAAATCTGCATGTATGTTTGGATTTGGGGTGTGGGGGACACACCGCAGGCTCATCGTTGGGAACTCTGCTTGCCAGTTTATGTGACACAGGTGGCAGGTAGTTTCCTATAGAATGCTGGCACTTGGTCCTTGCAATTTAGGGTGCAATAACAAGCCTGATCTACTGTAAAGTCATTGAGGAATCTTCTTTCTTTTGAGAATCTCTGAGACTGGTTTTGTCATCAGTGAGGTAGAGATAATTACTCAGAATATCTGTAAGGTTCTTTGTAATTCAAAAATCGACCAATTTCATGGTTTAAGCACCTCCACCCCCCCTCCCCCGCCCCCAGTCCCCCTAGATTTGTCATTTGTTTAGCAAATATTTGAATGGCAATGATGTGCCAAGCACAGTGTTCTAGGTCCTGGGGAAACAAAACCCATGAATAAGACAAAGTCCATTCAGGGCCAGGGCTTGGAAGCAATGCAGGCAAAAGATCCGGAAATAATAGGATCACTTCTCTTTATGCTACTTGTATTAGCTAAGTAAGTACTGTTATTGGTAACGTATGTGCACCCAGTAAATAAGAAAACTCAGGCCCATCATTTATATGCTAAAGATAGAAAGTAGTCCCTTTTTGAATGATCTGTTTTGTCTTCTATTTTGGATTCTTTTTATTTTTTGCTCCTTTTCGGTTTCATTAAACCTGTCTACTGAACTGTTTTGGACTCAAACTGGATTTAAAGTGTATATAACAAAACCCGTATTTATATATACTAGTAGATTGGGTTAAAATGCTAGGTTTTTTAAAATTGTTACTATAGAGTGAGAGTGTGCTAGAAATAGGAAGCCCACTGGTTTTGAAACCAGAGTTTTGAATCAGTTTGACCACTTCCTGAGTGTCTGTGGTAGCATTTCTAAAACCAGGAAGGCGAAGTGATAAAATGTGGTGTACATTTGGGCACTCAGAAATCAGTCTTACCCTGTCTAGAGGAGTTGCAGGCGTGGTCTCTCCAGAGCCCAGTTTTGTGAGAACGTCTGAAGAACTGACAGTAGCTGGTAGATAATGGCTGTCCCCAAGCTCTCTAGGTCATTCTCAGTCAGAGAAGGCACAGCTCTTGTTTTATTTATTGCCTGTTTCAACATGTGGTTTTAAGGTTACTTCTGATGAATTAAGCTTTATAGGGATGTTTAAGTTAAATAAAATAGTAAAATATGTTAGAGTTGTAGCTAATTTTGCATAGAACTGACGATGGGCTGGGAAAATACCTTTAGTCTGCCTAAGGTGAAGGGGCGAAAGCCTTTTCTGGGTAAGGGGGAAGAACTACCTTTGATTTTATAACCTTTGAGGATTATTGTCTTGATTTCTGTTGCTTCCGAATGGGTTTCGTGACAGCAAAACGCAAATAAGAACTGATTCCATGATATGTGTCCATTTTTGTTTAGGCAGATGATGCTCCATAGCAGTGTGGCACTGTTAACACTACAATTTCAGTGAGTTTTCTTATACATGGTACAAAGAAAAGCAGGGCAAAACGGATTGAAAATATGGCTTCTTTCTGAAAAATCTCAGGCTGGTTGCTTAAACTTCCTAAGCCTGTTTCTAGGCCCTTTGTAGAACTGAGTCACCTCTGCAGATGATCTTATTGAGTGGCCACTAGATGGCAACCTGTGGTCCACACACAGCATGGCTCAATGGCTTCTCCCTAGTGGGGGTTAGTTTGGAGGCTCTGCGGGACAAAGCCTCTTTTAGAGCAGATTGAATTCTTTATTGACAGTATCATCTCTAACCCATGCAACTATACTTAATAGATACATGAAGTGAAAATTTTACTTTGGGCATTTCGTGCTTTATACTCCAGATGAGATCTCTGAGCGTCTTTCAAACGCCCTTTGCCAAGGTGGCTGGACTCGCTCCCAGACATGCTGCAGAACTCGACATTTTGCCTTGCAGCTCGAAAAGACTTCCAGCTATGTTATTTCCTTTTAGCATGTAGCAGTTACCTAAATGAGTGGTTCGTGCCCTTGAATCCATTGAAACAAACAGCTGCTCTGCTTCTCTCATTGGGCAGGGCTAAACTAAACTAGCCAAAATTTGGCCAGTATCCTGTGTTTTTGGGCCTTAGCCTTCCTTTTCAGTGAAGAACAGGGACCTCTACCTTATGTTTTGATGTTAGCATTCTCTCCTCTTTGACCCTC
>NW_011888858.1:5807729-5810486 GCF_000151845.1 Pteropus vampyrus | reverse complement strand
CCTTTTTTTTTTTCTTTTTTCTTTTTTTGCCTTTCGAGGTTTGTTTTTACCTACTACAGCAAAGAAGTTGAATAAGTTACTCCCAGGATGGTAGTTAGAATTCGTTTCTACATATACACTTTCTAAACTAACTCTGATTGTAGAAATGTAGAATTCATTTCTACATATACACTTTCTAAACTAACTCTGGTTCTAGAAATGTAGTATGTTAAGCAAAAAGCTGAAGTGGTACACCTTTAGTAGCTCTTATTTGGAAGTAATTAATAAATGGGCATATAATAGACACTTCTAAATATCGCTTGGATAATTTTGGAAAAACTTCTTCTCATGGAACAACAAACCCTCATCCATTGGGTTTACTAGAATAAACTGATCAGATCTCATCTGTTTTCAATTTGGGTGCTATATTATATTTGGAAATCATTTGAATTTCAAACCTACCCTAATTTCAATGAACATTATTCTAATGTAATTTCTAATCATTTGGAAAGGGGATCATCTTTGTTACATAGTGAGCCAGGTCCAAGTTATGTGACAGTAGTTCTAGTGGAGTGAAATAGTTTTATTTTTCATCCCAGTCACCACAGGTGGTGAATTCGGAGTCACCGGCTGGCATCGTATTCATTCACACACAACCCACAGACAATTATCCTTTCTTCGAAAATGGTGTTTTCTGTTATGTTTGTATGTTCGCTGGGTTCAGGTGACTAGGCTTTCTTGACCAATTGCATTTTTTAAATAAATTCTTTATTAAAGCGGAGAACTCGGTGATGAAAAGCTTGATTTTCCTACCACCATACTGATTTTTTTCATATTTTACCTGCTTTGGCTCTTGTAGTTCAGCACCAAAGGTTTATTTAGTAGTGAATTCTGTAATAATACATTAGTGGTTTTCTGTGGTGTCCTCTATAATAACACATTAGTAGTTTTCTGTGGTGTCCTTATTTGTGAATTTTTGCACTATTGCAACCTTCAAATAAAATGACAACATGCATGAAAATTTATAGATGTTAGAAATTGTATGGTAAAATTCAGATATAGCATTTTACTAAATGGCATTTGTGTAATTATATATAGAAGCGATTTGCCAGATGATTTTAGAATAGATGCATATTTTCTAGGATTAAATATTTTATTACATGAGGATTTTTTTCCTCTCAAAGTCAGCTGTTTCTTATTGTATGAGTCAAAGTTTGTTTAGAAGCATTATACCTAGAAACGTAGGACTTATTTTCTAACTTCCCTGTTTGGGGTCACATTTTCCCGCGTGCGGGCACCTTAGACTCAGGTTCCGTTTTACTCCTCCCGGCTTTGCATCCCACCCTTGGTCAGGCTCCTTTGGTTGCCTCTCTCGGTGCTTCTTGCTGGTTAAGGCCCTGTTACTCCTGGCCTGTGCTGCTGCAGTCGCCTTATTTCCACATTTGTTCACTTCTCGTCCAGCATTCACATCAGTAGGTTGTCATTCATCTTTTTCCAGTCTCAGGGTCACCAGCTCACCGAAGCCTTCAGCAACTTCCCTCTGCCTTATGCTAACATAGTGTTTCATCGAATGTATGGTGCAGCTGCTCCCACAGCAACTCTGACGGGTGCTCTTAGCACACTTCACAGAGGAAGAAAGTGGGTCTCAGAGAAGTGGAGAAATTGGACCATGGTCACATTGTTTATCAGTAGTAGACCCAGGACCCGGGTTCTGGCTCCAGGTCTAGTCTGCGGGTCAATCCAGGCTCTCACAGTCAAGTCCCAGGCTCCCTTTCTCACGTGATGTCTGCAACACCTGTGTTGTGGTGAAGTTGAGTTACCTGTTCACTGAGCCTGCCGCCTGCCTTTTTGGTAGTTTCTACTTTGTCTTTTGTCACGCTGGACCTCCACCTAGAGCCCTATATCATGTTTCTGGGCCCAAGACACACGCTTCAACTTTCACACAGCCTCGCCGGCTCCTGTCCTGGAGGGATCACGTGCCTTTTCTTATGTGGCACTCCTGTCTCCTCTAGCCTGGCTGGGGAGTTCAGGTAAAGGCCTTAATTTTATCTGCCAGGTTAAGGGATGATGTGTTTTCTTTCTAGATATCCCCAATAGCAGCCAGCAGAGTTCTTTGCTTTTAAGGAGAGTATCAATAAATATCAGTGAATTAAGCTGTTTAACATAATAATAACAACTACCATTCAGCTAAAATATGCTGTAAGGTAAATTTATTATTGAATCCTTTTTCGTTTTATTTGTTTAGCCCTATACTGCAAGTTTCAAGATACTATGTTTTCATTTGCATTCAGTTCAAAATATTTTCCTGTTTACCTTGTGGTTTCTTTTTTGACCCATTGGTTATTTAGAAGTGTGTTTGTGTTATTTTCCAAGTATTTAGGATCTTCCAGGTAATCTTTTTATTATTGATACTTAGTTTAATTTCTGCTGTGATCAGAGAACATATCCTGTATAATTTAAGTCCACTTAAATGTATGGAGGCTTGATTTATAGTCTAGAATATGGTCTGTTGGGATGAATGTTTTATATGTACCTGAAAAGAAGGAATATTCTGCTGCTGTGTAGTAGAGTGTTTTATAAATGTCAATTAGGTCAGGTTGGTTGATTGTGTTCAGTCTTCTGTATCCTTATTGATTTCTGCCTACCTGTTCTGTCAACTACTGAAAGAAGAATATTGAACTCTCCAACTATAATATTTCTCCTATCACTTCTATCATTTCTTTTGTTTCATGTATCTTGAAACTCAGATATTAGATTTAGATACACTCAGTACTGTTA
>NW_011888858.1:5781195-5806969 GCF_000151845.1 Pteropus vampyrus | reverse complement strand
ATTTATAGATGTTAGAAATTGTATGGTAAAATTCAGATATAGCATTTTACTAAATGGCATTTGTGTAATTATATATAGAAGCGATTTGCCAGATGATTTTAGAATAGATGCATATTTTCTAGGATTAAATATTTTATTACATGAGGATTTTTTTCCTCTCAAAGTCAGCTGTTTCTTATTGTATGAGTCAAAGTTTGTTTAGAAGCATTATACCTAGAAACGTAGGACTTATTTTCTAACTTCCCTGTTTGGGGTCACATTTTCCCGCGTGCGGGCGCCTTAGACTCAGGTTCCGTTTTACTCCTCCCGGCTTTGCATCCCACCCTTGGTCAGGCTCCTTTGGTTGCCTCTCTCGGTGCTTCTTGCTGGTTAAGGCCCTGTTACTCCTGGCCTGTGCTGCTGCAGTCGCCTTATTTCCACATTTGTTCACTTCTCGTCCAGCATTCACATCAGTAGGTTGTCATTCATCTTTTTCCAGTCTCAGGGTCACCAGCTCACCGAAGCCTTCAGCAACTTCCCTCTGCCTTATGCTAACATAGTGTTTCATCGAATGTATGGTGCAGCTGCTCCCACAGCAACTCTGACGGGTGCTCTTAGCACACTTCACAGAGGAAGAAAGTGGGTCTCAGAGAAGTGGAGAAATTGGACCATGGTCACATTGTTTATCAGTAGTAGACCCAGGACCCGGGTTCTGGCTCCAGGTCTAGTCTGCGGGTCAATCCAGGCTCTCACAGTCAAGTCCCAGGCTCCCTTTCTCACGTGATGTCTGCAACACCTGTGTTGTGGTGAAGTTGAGTTACCTGTTCACTGAGCCTGCCGCCTGCCTTTTTGGTAGTTTCTACTTTGTCTTTTGTCACGCTGGACCTCCACCTAGAGCCCTATATCATGTTTCTGGGCCCAAGACACACGCTTCAACTTTCACACAGCCTCGCCGGCTCCTGTCCTGGAGGGATCACGTGCCTTTTCTTATGTGGCACTCCTGTCTCCTCTAGCCTGGCTGGGGAGTTCAGGTAAAGGCCTTAATTTTATCTGCCAGGTTAAGGGATGATGTGTTTTCTTTCTAGATATCCCCAATAGCAGCCAGCAGAGTTCTTTGCTTTTAAGGAGAGTATCAATAAATATCAGTGAATTAAGCTGTTTAACATAATAATAACAACTACCATTCAGCTAAAATATGCTGTAAGGTAAATTTATTATTGAATCCTTTTTCGTTTTATTTGTTTAGCCCTATACTGCAAGTTTCAAGATACTATGTTTTCATTTGCATTCAGTTCAAAATATTTTCCTGTTTACCTTGTGGTTTCTTTTTTGACCCATTGGTTATTTAGAAGTGTGTTTGTGTTATTTTCCAAGTATTTAGGATCTTCCAGGTAATCTTTTTATTATTGATACTTAGTTTAATTTCTGCTGTGATCAGAGAACATATCCTGTATAATTTAAGTCCACTTAAATGTATGGAGGCTTGATTTATAGTCTAGAATATGGTCTGTTGGGATGAATGTTTTATATGTACCTGAAAAGAAGGAATATTCTGCTGCTGTGTAGTAGAGTGTTTTATAAATGTCAATTAGGTCAGGTTGGTTGATTGTGTTCAGTCTTCTGTATCCTTATTGATTTCTGCCTACCTGTTCTGTCAACTACTGAAAGAAGAATATTGAACTCTCCAACTATAATATTTCTCCTATCACTTCTATCATTTCTTTTGTTTCATGTATCTTGAAACTCAGATATTAGATTTAGATACACTCAGTACTGTTATGTCTTCTTGAAGAATTGACTGTTTCGCATTATGAAATGTCTCTTTATTTCTGGTAATGTTACTTGTTTTGAACTCTATTTTGATACAAATGTAGCCACTCTAGATTTCTTTTGATTAAAGTCTTCAAAATATGGCTTTTTCTATTCTTTTTTTCCACCTGGCTTTGTTGAAATATAATAGACAGTTAGTTGCTTTTATTTATATTATGCAGTTCAGTGAGTTTTTTTTCAATTATAGTTGGCATACAATAATATAGCAGTTTCAGTTGTACAGAATAGTGATCAGAGATCCACATAACCTGCAAAGCGATCACCCCACTCAATCTAGTACCGTCTTCCCCCTCACATATTCAGTACAACATCATGAACCGTCTTCCTCATGCTGTATTCTACATCTCCATGTCTATTCTGCAACTATCCGTTTGTATCTCTTAATCCCTTCAACTTTTTCACCATCCTACTCAAACCCCCTCCCATCTAGTAGCCCTCAAAATATTCTCTGTATCTATGAGTTTATTTCTGCTTTTGTTGTTGTTGTTCTTTAGAGTCCACATGTACATGAAATCATGTGATATTTGTCTTATCTCTATCCCACCCATTTCATTCAGCGCAGTACCCTCTAGGTCCATGAAGGCAATATCTCTTGCCATACTTCCTTTTAGTTTGTGTGTGTCTTTTAATATGAAGTGAGCCTCTTGTAGGCAGCATATGTAGGGGTCTTGTTTTCTTATCCATTCAGCCACTCTATCTTTTGGCTGGAGCACTTAATTCTTTTCCATTTGAGGTACTTGTTGATAGGAATGTAGTTATTACCAGTCTTTATTCGTGTTTTCCATGCATGTTTTTTCTTCTTAAAGAAGTCCTTCCAACATTTCCTGTAATACTGGCTTGGTGATGATAAATTCCTTTAGCTTATTTTTGTCTGGGAAGCTCTTTACCTGTCCTTTGACTCTAAATGATAGCTTTGCTGGATAAAGTATTCTTGGTTGTAGATCCTGGGTTTCTATCATGTCGAATATTTTGTGCCAAGCTCTTCCTTCTGTCCTGCATAGTTTCTTTTGAGAAATCAGCTGCCAGTCTTATGGGTGCTCCCTTGTAGGTAGCTAACCGATTTTCTCTTGCTGCTTTTAAGATTCTCTCTATATATTTAATTGTTGGCATTTTAATTGTGATGTGTCTTGGTGTGGGCCTGTTTGGGTTCCTCTTTCTTGGGACTCTCTGAGCTTCCTGGGGTTATATGTCTATTTCCTTCACCAGATTAGGGAAGTTTTCCATCACTATTTCTTCAAATAGCTCTTCAACATCTTGTTTTCCTTCAGGTACCTCTATGACACAGATATTTTTACCTTTAATAGTGTCCCGTAGGCTCCTTAAATTATTATTATAGTCTTGGCTTCTTTTTTCTTGCTGCTCTGATTGAGTGTCCTTGGCTTCCCCATCCTCTATATCTATCCTTCAATCCTCTTCTTTATCCACTCTGTTTATTCCATCTGATGTACTCTCTTCATCTCAGATAATGTGTTCTTCATTCCTTTTTTATTTCTATTTCCATTTTTATGTTTTGTATCTCTTTGTTCAAGTTCTCACTGAATTCATCTACACTTCCCAAAAGTTCATTGAGCATCTTTATAACCAATGTTTTGAACTCTGCATCTGTGAGATTGCTTGACTCCATTATTCCTGGACTTCTGTTCTGTTCTCTCATATCATATAGTTGCTGCTTCTTTGTCTTTCCATTTTGGCTGCCTTTCTGTGTCTGTTTCTATGTACTAAGCAAAGCTCTTAAGTATCCTGGTCTTACTAGTGTGGCTTTGTTTAGTAGCTGTCCAGTGGCACAGTCCTGAGAGGGGTTCAGCTGCAGGCCAAGTTTAGCCCCAGCCTGTTCCCCTCTGGGGCTACCTGTTAAAATTCAGCAAGCAATCCACAGATATTTTGCTTATAGTTGCCTCAAGAAACCATGCCAGAAATCGAGCCAGAAACCATGCCAGAAATCGAGGCCAGCTGCCTCTAGTGTGAATCTTGGCGCTGCTCAGTAAGGAACACCTGACTTACCGAGGACACACCTGGATATGGCTTAGGCGGGGCTGCGAGTTGGAAGAGGTGGAGTTTCAGGAAATCCTGTGGGCAGAGCGACCTCTGTTATCCAGTTTGACGAGGTCTCTACTATGGTGGCGCTGTGTCCATGCACTGGGAGTGGAGGAGGGCTCAACAGAGGGATAATGGATACCGCCAGGACTTCTGCCCGGGAGAGAGCCTCGCCTTCAGCCCTCACTCGGATAACTCAGCGTCCCCTTGTAGGTTCTTGGTGCCTCCTGAGCAGCAGACCGAGCGTTGGTGCTCAAAGCGAGCATGTCCGTTACTGTGAAAAATCCACTGGCGACTTGGCCCCTTTAAGAGGCGTCTGCAGCTGCCGCTGCCACAGCCTCTGTCCCACTCAGTTGCTCGAGACCAGACAGCCCTGCGTCTTCACCCCATCCTACCTTCTACTGTTTCAGGGTAATTAATTATTTCTCTCTCTAGTTGTAGTGCTCTGTTCATCTAGATCCCAGGCGACTCTGCTTGCTGTTTGCTCCGTGTTTCTGTCACAACTTCGATGTGGTTGCAAGAGGGATGAACAAAGCTTTTATCATCTATGCCTTTTTTTTTTTTTTTGGCCTTAGAAATGTTCTCTTAATGTGATTTTTCAAGATTCAGAATCTTTTCACTCATTAACTTCACCACTGAAGTCAAGACATAAGTCTGTGGGCGGGGTGATCCCAAGGTTGGTTTATCAGTTATTGGTCAAAGATGCCATCAAGGCCTCACAGTCCTCCTTCCCACCCTGCCATCATCGGAGTGGTTGCGAGCCGGCTCCCTCGTGATACCAAGATGTCTGCCACAGATTCAGGCATCACATTCTCCATTCTTTTACTTTTAACCTATTTGTGTCTTTATATTTAGAGTATGTTTCTTATAGCTAGCATATACTTCGGTCTGACAATATCTGTCTTAATTGAGATGTGTAAACCATTTTCATTTAATGTAATTGTTAGTATGGTTAAGTTTACATTTCCTATCTTGTTGTTTCTCCCCCAATTTGACTCATCTGTTTTTTGTTCCTTTTTTCCTCTCTTTATGACTTCTTTTGGATTGAGGGTTTTTTTTGTTTTTTGTTTTTTGTTTTTTATAATACCATTTTATTTCCACTATTGCCTAGTTAGCTATATCTGTGCTTCATTTTTCTTGTGGTTGCTGTAGGCTTTACCCTATATAGCTTTAAATTTTCACAAGTTGTCTTCAATAGTAATATACCACTTCCTGTATAATGCAAAAACTTTTACAACAGTGTACTTTAATTTTGCCCTCTCAACTTTTTGCTGTTGTTACCTTGCATTTTACTTATATGCATGCCACAAATCTCACAATATATTGTCTTAGTCTATTAAAGCTGTTCTAACAATTACCAGAAACTGAGTAGTTTATAAAAAGCAAAAATGTATTGCTCATAGTCTGGAGGCTGGGAAATCCAAGATTAAGGTACGGACAGATTAGGCGTCTGGTGAGAGCTTCACTTTGCTGTAACCTCATAATATCGGAAGGGAGGAGGTCTCTCTGGTGTCTCTTATATAAGAGCATCAATCCACCTCCACATTCATAAGGGCAGAGTTTAATCTAAAACCATCATCTTGAGGGTTAGGAGTTCAACAAATGAATTTCAGAGGGATAGACATTCAAGACCATACCATATATTGTGTTGTTATGTCTGTGTTCTCTGTTTCTTTGTATAGATCCAGATTTCTATCTGGTATCATTTGCCTTCTGCCTAAAAAATTTCCTTTGACGTGTCTCATAGTAGAGATCTTCTAGCGATGAATTCTCTGTGCTTTTATTTTGCCTTCAATTTAGAAAGGTACTTATCTGGATAAAATATTCTAGATTGATCGAATATTCTTTTAGTACTTCAATGATATCTTCGTTGTCTTCTATCTTGGGTAGCTTCTAATGGTAAGTCTGGGGCTGTTTATTGGTCTTTTGAACATATGTCATGTTTTGTTTTATGACTGCTTTTATTTTTTTTTATTGCTTTTCGGCAAGTTGATTACAGTGTACCTTGTTATAATTTTCTTTATGTTTATTCAGGTTAGGATTGGTTGAGTTTTCCAGATCTGTGGGCATATAATTTGTATTAAATTGAGAAATTCTTCAGCTGTTATTTCTTCAAATATTTTTTTTTTTTTTGTCTTCCTCTGCTCTCATTCTGGGACTACAGTTATATTTATGTTAGATGCTTAATATTGTCCCACAAGCCACTGATGCCATGTTCAGTTTATTTTCAGGGTTTTTTCCTTTTCTGTTTCGGGTAATTTCGATTACTATGTTTACTAATATTAATCCTTTCTTTTGCAATGTCTAATCTGCTATTAATCCAAGCAAGTATATTTTTTATTTTAGATACTGTTATTTTTTCTTCTCTAAAAGTTCCGTTTGGGTCTTTTTTTCTGTCTTCTGTTTCTCTCTTCATCGTAATATTTTCTTCCACCTTCTGGAACATCCAAACATGTTTATAACAGGTATATTAACAACTTTGTCTTCAGGTTCCATTATCTCTGCCATTTCTGAGTCTCTTTGTATTGGTTAATTTTTATCTTGACTATGAAGGGAAAGGGAAATCTGGTTTCTCTAACTCCATTTGGTTAGAAGCAGAACTTAAGCTGCTTTTTATCCCTCCAATCTTTTTTTTCCACTAAAGAGGTGGTAATAACTTATAATTCACACAGCAGAACTTTTAAAATCAAACTTTTAATAGAAATTTTATTAGAAAAATAAACTTTTAATAGAAACTTTCTGATTGTTTTAATGTCCTAAATATTCTCTATTGCAAATAACAATGGCATATGTTAGATATTCTGAATTATTCTTTAATATACCAGGAAAGCAACTACAGTACCTTACCAGAAAATGGTAAAATGGCCCATTTAACATCTCTCCACCCAGATTATACTCCTAAGGGTGGGATTGGATTGGTTTTTCCTCACCTTCAAACTTTATGGCTAATTAAAAATAGTACTTGGCTATACAGTTATATTATTTTTCTTCTGATTTTACTTTGACTTGAACTTAGTTATAGTGTTGTGGATATCATAGGCTCATGAAACTTTACAGCTGAGTAAAGAGAGCCAGAGTGGAGGGGACAGCCTGCGCCTGAGCTCTGCCCCTGAGGTACAGGCCGTGTCCTCTCCACAGAGCCACACCACCTTCTCTGACTCACAGCTGTCACCATCCTATGATATTTTGTTAGAGGACGATGATGGTATATAAGTTAAGGGTGAAATGACCAATTCTCTCATACAAGTGGAATTTTGTCAGAGTATATTTATGCATATGGTTTTTCCCCCAATGCAAGATTTATTATATAAACAGATACTGTTGTATGATTCCTTTAAATAAAACAGCCATTTTTTTCTTGATTCGTTTTTTAAAAGGACCTGGAGAGATAAGATTGGACAAAGAGAATGAGATAAAAGACTAAATATAGTAATGTTTTATTGATCTGGGAATAGTTATTAAGTACCAGTTAAATTTGATTTCTCTACATTCTCTGTGGCAGAGACAGGGTATTAAGCTGAAAGTCGCAGAGAAAGTTGACGCTTGGAATTTTAAGAAGGATAACAGAGAGGTGCTGCTAGCAGCAGCCTCTTAGTCCAGCTAAGAGTAGACGGACACCATGAATCTATAGTGATGCTGCTCTCAGATTTTTTTCCAGCAGTGCATGAGGTCCTTGCATATAATTTATCAATGCAGAAAGGAGAGGATAAAGGGATGGATTGAGAGTGAGAAGTATGTGAGCCTGGAGGGCAGAAGGGAGTCGAGAGGAGCCCTCCTAGCATGATTGAGGTGGATCCAGACGGAATCAGGAAGTAGGTGAAGTTAGAAGAAACCACTAGATTGAGAGAAAGGGAGGCCTTCAAGGTGAAGGGGAAGGAATGGCAGTGAGCAAGAGAAGGGATTTCCCTTTGGGGTAGGAGAGAAGTCCTTGATTTTTCACTCTTTGGAAGAAAACTTTAAGTAAAGTTGTAAACAGGGCTTTCTGGAGGCAGAATACACCAGTGGGAATTCCTTACTGAGAGGTGAGCTTGTGATGGGTGGTCTGTTACAAGTCAGTCCTCACAGCCTGTCCCTTGATACACTCACTCTTCTGTCAGGAGGTAACTGTGCTTCTATTTCCTGTTTCTGAGGAGGTGTTTCAGGAAGATGTCAGAGGCCACACATATTAAAATAAATGTATCTCCTTTCTCTAAGTAAAACAACATTTCCATTTAAATTAGAAATGATTATGATGTTACTCAGAATTTGCTAAGGAAAATATGCTGGATCTTGTGTTCATTGGAGAATTCCTCCTGACTCTAACCTTAGTCTGTTGTGACCATTTGGATTCACGTCCTCTTCTGATTTGAGTCAGTTTCTCACTTCTTAACCACTTTACTTGTCAGTCTGTTTGTTTCCCTCCCGCACAACTCCCCCAACACACCATATACACACCTCTCTATTTTTTGTCTTATATTTTCATTGTAAATTACAAAGAGAAAGTAGGTCTGGGTAAGGAACAAGAGTAGGAAGAATATGTAGGCATCTGATCCCAGGTCTGTTATCCTGAAAACCTTGTCAGTTTTATCTTTAAAAGTACTCTTTTTTCATAATGTATATAAATGTTGAATTGCTATGTTGTACACTTGAAATTAATATAATATTGTATGTCAGTTATATCTTAATTTAAAAAAAATTGCTCTGGTTATTGCACACAGATTTGCTCAGCAGTTACTTGTAAAGCTCATCGGACTGTATGTCACTTTATGTTTAAACCTCTCTTCCCTCATTCTCATTACTTCTCAGGATGCAGAACTCAGGCTTGGAATTAGACTTCCTGGTTCAAGTCCCAGCTATTTACCTATTATCTACCACTTAATGTCTGCCATTTTAACCCCCTGTGCCTCAGTTTCCTTTTTTATAAATTGAGGAGAATAATATTTCCTATCCTAATAAGGTTGTTGTACTAAATGAGTTTAAGTATAAGGCCCTTAGAAGTTTCTAGCTCAGATTAATTTCTTAATAAAAGTTAACCATAGAGTTAGAAATAGTTGTTGAATTATCCTTCACTGACATTACTTAGGTGTCTGCAAACCTGAAGTTTCAAATAATGACTTATATTCCAAGAATAGTGCTTACAATAATAGGATCTGAACTAAATAAAATGACAAAGTAGGACTGTGCCTGTTGGCAGATTTTTTCTTTTGTTTTAAGGAGACGTCAATAGTTTAAGTAATTGCGAACATTTTGATCTTTAAACTAATTTTTGGTAAGTTCTAAGAGCATAATTATTTAGATTAATTTTTGGGTTTTATGACTTTTTGTTTTTTTAATGTGTATTTTTTTTAAAAAGTTTTGTTTTTTTATGTGTATTTTTTAAAAAACCTATTCAAAAAACTGATTTGCTATAGTTTCAGTTTTATAAACTGAGTTGTATTATTTAAGATTCGAGTTAGAGCTCTCTATTTTTTGCCTTATGTTTGTTTATTTAGGTAGCTGTGGTAAGGAGGACTGCATTTTCTCTTTATTTTTTGTAATCCCCGTGGTCTCAAATGCAAATTCCATGATACGTCATAGGTCTTCATTTTAGTCCTTTTGATTTCACATACCAATTTCTGACTTGGTCGTCACCATTTATGTTTCCAATAATGGTCACTTACATATTTATTCTTAAATCCAACTAGATCTTGAAAATCTTAGGAATTTTTTTTGTTGAAGATTTTTTTCTTTATAATTTTGATAATTAAAGGTTCCCCTTTTTACATATGTCTTAAGCTGTCAAAACTTTGTGAAAATTGGAAATAGATTCTCTGAAAGAGTTGGGGGGGGCCTCTGAATAGTGTATCTATTCATTTGAGTATTCATTTTTATAGTATTTATATTTATATATATACAATTGCCTATTTGTTTCAGTTATTATTTCTTAAGTCATTGTGCTGTTTAAGGGAAAAAATGCTTAATTTTCACATCTTGTAGGAAGACTTGTACTAGAATAGTCTCACATAAACAGGTGATATATTTTTTTCATGTTAGAACTTCAAATATGAACTTTAATAAAACTTCATTATTTTCTACTCTGCATTAGCTGTTATTAGTCTTTAGCTTAGGGACTGCATTTATTCCATATATAAAACATAACTTCTTAAGAAGACTACTCACAGTAGGATCCTTTGATTTTGCAGCTGCATCACTAAGAGGCTTGATCTCAACTGTAACTGCTGTTTTTAATCTGTGATTAAGGAAGACAACAAGGCAGAGTCTAGTTGTGTATTGTAGGGGGTTGGTACCTCTTTGGTATATGGAATCTTTTCAGTTTCTGTTATTCTTTGAAAAATGATTTTTAAAGCATTTGTTATCTTAGAAAATTAAACTCTATTAAATATATACTGACACATTTGGGTCAAGATATGGGCAGAGAGAAAAGTTTCATTTCTTCTCCTTTAACCTTGCTAGACCTTCTGGGGATGCTGATTGACTCTTGATAGGCTGTCTAAAGATGCTTTCTGCTTAGATTCTGACCTAGAGATGCAGAAATCTGCCCCTTGCTCCATGAGGGGAGGTGCTTGGTGCTCCCTGAGCAGAGGGTCACAGGGTTGGTGTTGACGTGTACTATTTAAATTTCTTGTGAGGAGCTTCCGGATGTCTTTGCTGTCCTCCTTGAATTAGTTAAGGTGATTATTATTATTTTTTAAATGCCCAGCTTCATAGTATCCTGGGAGATTGATTCACTTGTAATTGGGAACTCCTTGGCAGAGAATGCCATTAGGATCATTGCTGTGGAGAACCCCCTGGGCATGTCTCTATTTTGATGTTCAATAGATGTTTGCTGTGGGATCTCCGGACTGTTGTTCCCAGGAATTTTGAGTGTTTTCAGTTACACAGCCTCAAATCTACCCACAGGCAATTTTGGTTATCAGCGAGAAGCCACTGTTCAGATCTTGAGTGCATCCATAATATCTTTCTCTTATTTGCTAGGCAGAAGATGGTGTTAGTGATTGTGAGCTGCTGGCTGGCACCTTTGCAGAGCAGGAGTAAGTGAGTGCTGTTCAGCTTCCGGTCCTGTGAGTCTGATGCCTTTCCTCCCTGTTTGGGCATCACTGCCAAACACATGCATTGAAATCCTTCATGATCATCAGTTTGTCAGATGATTATATTGTTGCAAAGAGTCTGTCCAGGTCTTTTGTATCTTTTTTTTCTTTTTGTCACCTTAGTGTATGTCCATTGTGATGGGAACATAGGCATTGATGATGTTGGAAGAAGGCACAATATGTATTGAAGCTAGATTAGGAATTTTAGGTTTAGTGAATGATTACAAACTCCTCCAAAGGAAAGCTTTTCCCCGAGCACCAGTGTCATCAGCCCAGTGCTGCGTGAGCTGCTGTTCAACAAATGAACTTTGGCCCAGTCCTGTGGTGCCATGTGTGTTTTCAACAGTTTACTCATTTTTTCTTGTGGATTGCTTCATAGTATGGTGTGCTGTTGCTGTCTGCCACACCTTTGTTACAGGGTTAGAGGAAGTTTTCCATTTGTTTGCACAGTGTATCGCAGAAGTATAAACCCTTGAAATGCAACAAACCAATGAGGCTCGGTTGGCAAAAGGTGGACAATCTCTAGAGCACCTTTTCTCTTGTCCTCTCCGTGGGAAGTGAGTACTGCAGCCCTGAGCAGGACAATATGCATGGCCAAGGGGCAGGCAGAGAATGCTGTGGCTAGGAGGCCCCACTCGTTTGCATAGAACTGCAATTGGGGCATCCCCCCTATCACCAGACTTAAGTTGTATGGCCTGTAACAGAGAAGGGTGACGCGGAGACATCTGACGTGGTCTGTTCGTGAATGGTCATTATGTTTTACGACCAAAAGACAGACCAGACCTATTGCACATCTTTCTGTATTTTCATCTACCTTGTTTGCTGTTGTTGAGTGAGGCCCTTACATTTGCTGTATTGTTTAAGTCCTTTACTTTTAAATTCAGTGTCAAGGTCAGAAATTTTCTGTGTACTAGAGAGCACTTCACTGTTAGAGTCCTTCAGGTAATAATATATTTTATCAGGAGGTATGTGTGACTGCATATGTGGCTGACAATCGTGGTCACAGAATCATTCCTTAATTTGATGAACATTTAGATTCTACCACAAATGAGATAGCCAGAAACTTTGTCCCTTTGTAGGAAAGTTCTTTTGTAAGTTTCCACCAGAGTTAAGAGAACCACACACAGGCTAGCTTTGGCAATGTAAGGTTACCGTTTACGGCCCCAGGTCCTCTGTCCCTTTGCATAAAAACTCCCCACTTAAGAGTTCGAGAATGAAAACTTGTAAGGAGATTGAGAATGAGCAATTAGGATCCTTAACTGCAAACAACTAGAATTAATCTGCCCATATTGAGGTTTATGTAATATTTCTTTTCTGGTTTCTTTATGAAATGTTGTCTTTCACTTGGTTACTAGTTAGGGGTATTCTGCTAGGAGATTTCACATCTAACAAATCCAAGGTAAGAAGGATTGTAATAGGCAGGCTGCTTTCCCCCACGGCAGGTGTATGAATACACCCTTTTACTTGGAGAGACTCTCCAGAACCCCAACATTTATTATGAACTAAATTTAATTCCAACATTTTTAAATATAAGAAATATATTTACCAATAAAATAAAGTTGTTGGAAAATGATTTATATTAAGGAAACTTGATTCCTAAGCATGGAAATTGAAACCTTTAAACTTCATTTAGTTAAGTTATGGGCTTTGGGGTGAACAGTTATGATTTTGGTAATTCTCATAAATGTCAAACAGCAAGTGATTGAGTTGTAGATTTTTATTTATCCCGAAATAATCGTAGATACCATTACTACCTGACTAGTTGATTTTGCATTAGGGTGATATTCAGTTGAAACGAATCTTTCAAACAGAGCAAGGCTTCCATTGTGTTTGACTACCTCCCATCCCCCACCTTAGCCTCAATCCAAGTATTTTATGGTGTATGCTAAATGATAAATGAGTGTTTACTAATTTCTTATTGAAGTGAAATAGAAATTTGGATTATTGGAATTTATTATTTGGGGGCATCTGGCTCATCCTTGTTTTTGTTTGTTAAACAGGAAAAGGACCAGCGCAGCCTAGACATAAACACTGCCAAGTGCATGTTGGGACTGTTATTAGGAAAAATCTGGCCCCTTTTTCCAGTTTTTCACCAATTCTTAGAGGTACCAAATTGTTATTTTATGGAATATATGTTTGCTTGCTTAGAAGTACCAAGTATACTTTATTTAACCATTTTATGTTACTTGCTGTTTGTTGTACTTTTCTGCCTGTAGGAATTGTGGTGACATAATTGCTGCCCATGAGCAGCTGCCCGTTTTCTCTGTGCCCGTGTGTGCATTGACGTCGTGTTGCATCGCTCCCAGTACAGACGCATCAGGGACAGCCAAGCTCTTTCCTGTCCTCCCCTGTCTCGTTCTCATTTTAAGGCTTCACTTTTGTTGAGATTTCCTGCTCTTGTAGCAGTAGTAAAGCAAGATTTACTCTTTTCTGGCTTGAGATGAATTTTCACTTTTATTGAGCAAAGCTTAAAAAACCAGCCATCTGCCTTTGTATTAAAAAAAGTTTGTAATGCAGTCTTCTCTACTCTTATCTCCAGGTAACTTGGGGACCTTGAATCAATCTAAGTGTTAGGCAAACTGACAATATCTCCTTCAGTTTAAACTTTCTTCACGTTAGCATTAGAAATAATCCAGCACTTTACTCCATCGTTGGTTTGCTTTAAGTATTCGTGATAAAAAAAACTTTGAGCTGCTGGTTATTAGGAGCAGGTTTTAATGTAGTGTAATACTGTAGGATCTGGAAGCACCTGAGATGTAAGTTGGAGTTACTGGGTTGTCATATATAGGTAGCATTCTTCTTGCCCTTCGACCCCAAACCCTTTTTAAAAAATGCCCTTTGCTTGGAAGGATTGGGGGTGTTGGGTCTTTGAGGAAATCCTGGTCCCTGACTCTAGCTTCACTCTTGGAATAATCTTTCTTACGACTTACTTTATGTAATTGTCTGGGAAAACTTCCAAGTGATACAATACTTTGAGGAACATTATTAAAATTTGCTTGTAACATTACTAACTGGAACTCCTCAAGAAAGGTATAAAAACTGGTTTTAATGTAAAATATTTGCTTACATGATCTGTTCTAATTTCTCTGACAGCCCCATGAAATGTTCGCTTTATTTGAAAAATGAGTAGAAGTAGGTTCTTGTTCTTAGAGAGTTGAGCAGAATTTGAGCCTGAGCATGAAATGTTCTTTAGCTGAAAGACCTCGCTGCAAGCCAGTTTGACTTTGCAGAATTCCAGGAACCTCATCATCGGTTTCAATGATTGTTTTTTGCCTTTAGTTGCTTAGAAAGTTAAACTTGTACTCTGTGCTTTGTTCTCTTTCTTATTAGTTTGGATTTTTCTTTTAAAAGGACACAGATCTTTTCATTTGAGCTTTTTTGTTTGCATCCTCAAAACCATTGGCTCAACTCTCTTTGCTTTTTATGTGCTTGTATTGTTTTCCACTGTTTCAGATATTAGTGGTTGATTTAAAAATTATTAGATCTGGCTTTTATTTTTAAAGCTTTATGCAGGAATACTGTATTTTAAAATACACTTTTGGCCAATTTATTGTCTAAGAGGATTAGAAAACTACTTCATGGCTATTCTGATTGCTTTTATTACTGGATTCAAGTTTTGAATTATTAGAACAGTAATTTTTTTCAGTGGCTAGAGCACCTAGTCTGAGACCGCATGTAGCACTCAGTAGGTCCTCATCGAGCGACCCACGTGTGTGTGTACTTTTAGCTGACAGCGTGACAGGTACTGTGCTGGTCGTGTCAGGTCTATTCATGAGAGCTACTCTTTATTTAGCACTTACTTTGTACCAAGCACAGAATGAAGTGCTTTACATAAATTACACAAATTCTCTCTTTTAATTCTTGCAACATCTCTATGAAGTAGGTATTATCCCCATTTTATATAAGAGAGGGCTTTTGCGGTCTAGAAATTTCACTTCTAGGGGTATAAAATTGTATTTCTCTGATGTGCTTGTCATTTTGTGTTGAACCCCCATAATATTTTTGTAATGAAAATTGTTATCCTAAGTTCTATGCTTGCTCTCTT
Organism: Pteropus vampyrus; assembly: GCF_000151845.1. Classification (NCBI taxonomy): domain Eukaryota; kingdom Metazoa; phylum Chordata; class Mammalia; order Chiroptera; family Pteropodidae; genus Pteropus; species Pteropus vampyrus. Next base: position 5,792,014 of record NW_011888858.1, on the reverse strand, counting down.
TCTCACCCTTCTCTTAGATTGGTACTTAACACACCACATATGGAGAGAGTTAACCTTCATGAACTGTATTAAAGTTGATTCATACAGCAATTGAAACCATCCCATTTGTTAATTGTATCAGTAATCCATATTAATTTTCCCTCCATCAGCAATCAAAATATAAAGTTATTAACAAAGACCAGTGGTGCAATGTGCTAGAGTTTAGCAGAACAATTAATCTTGACCTCAGCAACTATGACGAAGATGGAGCGTGTAAGTACCGATGCTGGGTGTTCTCTCACTCTTCCCCCGTTGCCGTACATTTGCTCATCCTTCTCATTGTGAAAAGCCTCAGAGCTGTGTTGTTTTCTCTCTCTCTCTCTTCAGGGCCAGTTTTGTTGGACGAGTTTGTGGAGTGGTATAAAGACAAACAGATGTCCTAGGACTTTATGCATAGCAGCGAAAGAGTCACTGTTACCACAGTTATGTCAACCATTAGCCATAAATTGCTGTTTGTATCAAAGCGCATGCTGCTTTTCTTGCACTGTCTCCCTTTTGCAGGGACGTTTTTGGTGTTTGCTATTGAATGGGCCAGCTCTGCCTGCTGTGTAGCATTGTTCTCTTGGAAGGCTGCTTTGCAGTTTGTATTTACACTACAGATTGGTGAATTTGCCAACGTCCTCACTGTGACTATGTGTATATTGCTGTTTAAATTTTGTATATGTGTATAAAAACAAGCTTCACCTAGAGATTATTTCTGCAAAAATGTATTGTAAAAATAATTTTGAGGCATATTTCTAGTCCCTTTTTTCAAATGAACCAATTATACTTTTATTTGGTCTCAAATGTAGCATTTCAGAAGACAAGACAGAACAACTGTTACCATAAGCAAATGTTGCCAGAATTCACCTTATTGTTTAAGAGGCCAACTTTTGGAAGGAGGTGGGAGTAAATAACTTTTCAGAGGCATATTCCAAATATAATTTGGCTTACTTAAATACTGGCATTTTTAAATGATGAAACTGATAATTATTTGAACATATAGACATGTACATGTCACAAATCATTTCCACCATGAAAGGGATAGGTTTTAATTTTCTAATGTTAAAAGCTGTAGTAATTTGAATATAGGTACAGATGAACAAATTAAAATTGTAACTTTTGTGTGTGTGGTGGGATGGGATTTAAACTCTTGCAGACTTTCTTTAGTGTTTTGTTTTTTTTTTCTTTTGCTTTCTTCTTGTCAGTGTTTGGTCTGCTGATGCTCTCTATGCCATTCTAAGTAAAATTTGTTTGGCTCCTCCATGAAACCCGATGGTTTGCTGGCATTGTATAACTGCAGAGCACTTTTAGTTGTGGCTTGAACTTTTAGTTAAGCTTTCATGGTGTCTAATTTTCTAATTTTTTGGGAAAAGAGCTCTATTATAAGTGAGAGGTTTTTGTTTTGTTTTCTTTTTTTGTTTCTTTCGTGCTAGGCTTTTCCTGGCAGAATGTCCATTGCTGGCAGTGGACACGAAACCACCAGCATTGAGCTAACTCTATTACACAGTAGGACCTTTCCTGGAGAGGCTACTCGTCATTACCTGAGTAATTTGTGCAGAAAGGTGATAGCCATTATTTATGTGGATGAGGAAACGAGTAAACAGGACGGTGTTTTTAGGTTTGTATTTTATGTCTTTTTTTTCTCCCCTTGCCTTACCCTTCTTGAGGAAATAGATAGATAACATGTTTCCCCTCAACTATCTGGTGCTATTGAATGACTAATTTAGTCCCTAAAGTTTTGTGAAAACACAAAAGTCTAATGATGTAATCCATCCAAGTAAAAAGCTAATGGTGCATTTGAACAAGTGAACGCTATAGTTGTAAGCGAGATCCATGATTGAACATGTAATGATTGGAAGAGGTTTGGATTATTTCAAAATCTGGCCAAAAAAAAATCTTTTTGGATTAATTGTGAACCTTTAAATGGCATTAAATGAGAAAAGCACACAGACAATGCTACTTTTGACCACTACTCACAGTTTCTTTGCAAACAGTGTTCAAATTTTCATAATATTTGTTTTTCTCTAACTGAACCACCAAAGACAGAAATTCCGTATGTATATATACAGTGTATTGTGCACATACAAAATCATGATATAGTGAAATGAAAGTACTTCCTTTTTCTGCCCAATAGAAAGGGTTGGTTTGCTGTGAAATAAACCAGAAGTTTGACAAACTCTGTAGTGATTAAGCATACTTAGTCATTCCTTGTTTAGGGACTGTAGACTCACTTCTACCTTGTAAATTCATCCCGGTTTGCACAAATTAATATCTGAAAAGAATAGAAGATGTTAACGGCAAGCACAGCTCTTGAGACTAATGTGTTGAAAGAGGTTCTGTTCTGATGGTGCCATTCTAGTGGCGATTGGCCATGGGCAAGTTTATGTCTGTGGAGAACATGATTCCATTTTCAAAAGTATCCTATAAAGTTTTTAAAAGTCACACTGTAAAGTCAGTAGTTCTTAAATTTGATCAACTGTAAATCACAAATGAATATACATGTATAAATCATAGATGAAAGTATTTTAAAAGTTTTGTTAGAAACTGGAGAAATTTTTAAACACTAAGCATAGTTAATCCTAGATGTAAGGACTGTTACAGGAGAGATGTTACATTTCATCTACAGTGAACATTTTGATGATAGGGGAAAAACCCAAGTAAAACTTATTTCATGATGCGTAATATGAAAGTAATACTCCAAAAGGATAATCCGGCATATTTAGAAAACTTCAAATAATCTTTAAACTCCCTTGAAAAATAAACCCCTGTGACTGCTGAGTGCTTGCCCTTGGTTTTCTTGATTTTATTAAGTTATTTTTAAGAGGAAGGAAAAAGGTCAGACAGAGTAATAAGATACCTTTTCTAAAACATGTCCCTGTTACATAAAATTGAGCAATCATCAAGCACTTACTGGGTAATGTTAAATAAATTAGGGTGCCTTCTTCTGGTTTTCCTTTTTTACCTAAGTCTATGCCCTTTATCTCTTTCCATTGTGTTTTGAGCTCCTCATTGCAATACTCTGTCGTAATGGAGTACAACTTTTAGACGTTTACTGCTGCGGTAGGTCAGAAATGTTGTTTTTCGATTTGTCATAAAAACCCATTGTAATGTTACATGCAGCTTTTTTGGAGCATGAACTCTGGATTAAGTTTCTATGAATCTGACTAGACAAACCCGGTTTAACAACAGATTTCTGTTGCCGCTCAGTCTCCATTTTAACAGTGCTTTTGAAATTTATACAAAAAGCTTTAAAAGTTCGTTTGTCCCCTTGGTTTTTATTCTTACAACTGCTAAAATACCTCTGTAAGCCTTATCTTTTATTCTTTCATATGTTGTATAATAAATGTATAGAATTCATTGACCAACTAATATGTTGGGTGTCTGTAAATGAGACCAAAACGTGGGTTGCTTTTTTCATAAAATAATTTCTCTTGGGGGTTACTGTTAAATGAACAGCAGCTAACCTATAACTGTGAATGCTTCGTGTCGTCAGTATTTGCATTACATTCATAAACGTGTGCAAGTCCTGTGACTCCCAGCTTAACTCAGATACTGTTATGCCACCTAACTTGATTGAATACAGCAAACTGGTTTTAGGTTTTAATGGAATTGATGTAAAATGATATCCCATAAATAAAAAGTATTTGTGTTTGGTTTCAGAACTGATTTGTAAATTCTTTCTTCCTTTCTCTGGCTTTTTCTTCAAAAACCACTTAAGGTAGTTTTTAAGTATTTTGAGTTTTATTCTTTTTCTTTTCTCAACTTTTTATATTGAAAAATTTCAAAGCATAGAAATAATGCAAGAATTATATAATGGACACTCATCCATATACCTATCACCTAGGTTTTCCAGTTAATATTTTACCACATTTCTGTGCCACTCTGTGTGTGTGTGCATTTCTTTCTATCAATATATAGATACACTTTTTTTCTGAACCATCTGAGGGTAAATTACATTGACACTTTATACCTAATATTTCCAAACAAAGGCATTCTTAGAACCGCAATACAGTGATCACACTCAAGGAATTTGACAGATACAATACTATTGCCCAATATACAGTCTAGATTAAAATCTCCCTATTTGTGCCAATAATGGCCTTGATAGCTATTTTATTTTTAATTCAAGGACAAGCATTGCATTTAGTTGTCATGCTCCTTTAGTCTCTTTTAATCCAGAACGGTTGTAGATATAAGTACAAACACTATAGTGATTTTTGGCCAAATAGTGATTTTTAAAAATATAGTACCATATGTTGTATATTTCTGAACATTGAGTTAATAATTGAATGCTTACTGTGTGCAAGGAGCCAGGCAGAACTGACCATTTATACTACCTCCAAGGCCTGCCACCCAGTTAGTCTGTAAGTGTATGTCAGCCCTGGTGACCACTTTCTGCAGTTGTCTCACACTAGAATGTCCGCTCCTTGATGGCAAGACCTCTGGCACAGTGTGGATGCTCAGAAAATGTATGTGGATGGGAGCAAGTAACAGGGTTTGCACTTGGCAAAGAATTGTCAGGACGTAAGAAACCTCATGTAAAGATAAATCAGGAGGGACAGATATAGACTTTTAAGATTTTTAGAAGCTTGAAAGGAAGTGAAGAGGTAGAAAACAAGATTCCTGAAAAATGGAATCGAGAATCCAGGTGCTCACTGTTTACACTGGTTATGTAGATGGTTCTTTCAACTATTATTTGGGTCAAAAGCTGAGGATCGAACCAGAGAAATATTCTTCCAGACACCTACAAAGAGAAGGGATAGATAGTGGGTGGAGATAAAGGAAAAAGTTTAATCCAAAATTGATAGAAAGGAGTAGGGGGTGACAAACGTTTAGACAGGAGTTTTAACCTGGGCTACAGCAGACAGAAAGTCATGAGGTGCACATTATCCAGTAATAGAAAATAGGAACGTGAGATGTGTTCTCTGGGCAATACTAGTGGTGCGCAATAAAATTAACAGGTTGAAATAAAGTTTTCCAGCAATGTAATTGGAACAAAATAGACCAGGGAGAGAATAAATCACTAATGTCCACTTAAGACCGCTCCCCCACCCCCACCGCCCCCGCGCAAAACACACACACACAAAAAAAACAGCTGAGGTACGTTGCAAACATACCTCTGTAGGAAAGAAATTACAAGAAGTTTTCTCTAAAGGAAGAACATTTTTAAAAATAGTTTTTTTTGAAATAATGAGACAAAGAAAAATGAAAAATGTTATCCGTAGGAATGGGAGATCGCTGGGCCAACCCTGGGGCTGCAGAAGCGCGGAGTGTAGTTGGCTACTCTGGATGGCAACTTTCCTGACTTGTCTGAACCTACAGGAAGGTGGGATGTGTTTTTCCACAGTGCTGTAGCGTGCATTACATCACGCTGAAATGGCTCATTTGAATGTAAACCCCCAATTCTGCTGTGAAGAATAACGTTTAGGCAGATTAGAGAAAAGCTTTCATGATTCCTTTAGAAAAGAATTGTCTTTGGAACTTGTTACAGCTAGAAGGAAAAAAAAAATCAGAGGAAAAAAACTCACTTGAGGAAATAATACATTAAGCTTTCTGGCCATCTACTTATCTAAGCCTGTAAGGCAGAAGATAATCCAAAATAGGGCATGTTCACTACTTTCGGCACATTCAGCAGAAAATTGTTTTTTCCCCCCACTGAATTTGTCCCTGGCATTTCAATTGCCTTAAAAAATAAAATCATCCCATGTATACAGAAGTACTTGCTTAGAAATTATGGTAAGGATGGCTATGCTGAGAATAATAATTGGAAACTGAAAAACAAAAATTGACTGTAGTAATTAAGTGGAAATTTTAAAAAACATCATTTAAAATGTAAATCCCTTCTGAAGAAATGTATTCAGTCCTTTGAAAGAGATTCCTTTGCAATCACTGAAGAATGTAGATTGTGATGAATCCTGGCAATGAGAAAGTAAACTGGAAGGGTTTGTTTTTTTCCTCTGATACTCCAGCAGAGACATCTCAGAATTGCCTAAATTTGAATATTTGAAATTCAAACTAATCTAGAAATCTTCCAATAAGCATGTGATGGTAAAGAGAGCAGCAGCTTATACTCAACACCGGTGACCTAACTCACTAAAAAGTTTTCGGCCTACTTCCAATAGTACACATATTGAAAGCCACTGTATTTTGTCTCTACTTGCTTATTATTTATTTATTTTGTCTTCATGACCTGTGGTGACTCCTAAATACTCCATCTTGAGAGTAACATTTGGACAAGGGTTATAATTCTATCACGGACACACCCCAAATCATTGAATAAAATATGAAATACCTTTTAGCAATCTATTCTGCACGTCTCAAAGTGCTCATAAATCCATCAAGTCCTTGCAAGATTGGTTTGCAGATTCTCAGTACAATTGTCTCTATCGAAAAACTTCAATTTTATGTTAGGCAGAATTCCTATGTGAAATTGGGAACACAGCTATTAAAGTTTATATAAGCAATGTGGAGAGGAGGCTGGGGTAAATAGAAAATAGATTGAAGAATTGGGAAGGACTTCTGGATGAGAGGTCTTGTGCCTATTAGGTTTAAGTGGCATCAACCGCTTATAAATGGTTGACCAGACAGACACTCAGTTGGAACTGAGTTTCTTTTGGAGAGAAGGGCATTGTAGGGATAGATGGGGACCCAGTGTAGGGCTCTCCTTAGGCCCGGAGTGCACACGAAGGCAGCAATAGAGGCAGTAGAGAGGGTCGGCTTTTCAGACAGAAGTGTTCGTTGTCACCAAAAGATAGCAATATAATTGATGAAAAGATGCCAACAGAAAAACGGGGACTTTAATGATGAAGAATGTGGAGTGTGTGGAGGCACCTGCATAAAGCAGGAGATGATAAAGCAGTGGAGGAACTTCTTTTCTGGTCCCCAAAGTTCCCTATGGAGGTGGTCCAACTATATTTGAAATGGCCCACACAGCAAGGATTCTGCCAGGCAGGACGTGCTCTTTGCTCTTCTGCCGCGCTCTGGAGACTTCAGCCACTCATCGGATGGAAGTAACGTGCCGACACCCCTGATCATTCCCTACAGAAAGGGGACCAAGGTCCGTTTTCCAGGAGCGTCTGTCACCAAGCCCAGCTGTTAGGCACTTTAATAGAGGGGAGGACACCCACGGGAGGAAGGCCTCAAAGATTCTGGGAGTGGTTAGCCAAAGTGCTGGCATGTGAGAAGGGTCAGTATGGCACAGGGAGATTTTTTTAGTGGAGGGGCCTCAGTGGGGAGAGACTCAGTGGGGAGAGACGAGCGAGCTGCACTGAGGTGTAGATGAGAGGACTTCGCTGGGAGGACACTGTGGGAAGAACAGGAAGTTCATCCGCTAACTTCCCAAAAGACCCAAAGTTTTCAGAGACCCAAAGCTCATACTGTGTTTGCATCAAATCTCCCTTAGAGGAGGCATTGACTGCCAGCATTCAGTTACAGGGAGAGCTTGCAGGCTGGCAGAGACCCTGTGCTCTCTCCTCTCCATCAGAATGCACGCAGTTTTCATGCAGCATATGCTTTTCTGTGCAGTCACATTGCTTTAGTCTCCTTCCTGTCCTGCTCCCCCAATCCTCCCTGCTAAACGAATTATTCGCTAAAAGGCACCCGCAACCATCTCCTTCTCCCTCCAGCATGGACATTTGGAGATAAGGGAGCAGACTTTTGTGGGTCTTTTTAGGCAAACTGGTTTTTGAATTCTGATCACTATGGGATGACATTGCAGGTGACAGACTCTGGATACTGAAGAAGAAAAAATTAGACTCTTTATCTTTCTGGTTTAACACAGTCATCCTCACACTTTAGCACAGTGTTCCCCAACCTTTTTGGCACCAGGGACTGGTGCTCCTATGAAAATCTCATGCTCGATGACCAGAAGTGGAGCTGAAGCTGTGATGCTGGCGCTGGGGAGTGGCTGCAAATACAGATGAAATTTCGCTTGCTCACCCACTGCTCACCTCCTGCCGTGCAGCCTAGCTGTGCAGTCCAGTTCCTAACAGGCCACAGACCAGTACCAGTCTGCGGCCTGGGGGTTGGGGATCCCTGCCTTAGCACACTGATGTCATGCGTATATTCATGGATTTTGTGTTGAGTGTTGGTTGCCAGCAAGCTGTAATGAATTCAAGGGATGTAATCAAGAAGGCCAGTTGGTGGCTTGTTGACATCATTTAACTCCTTTCAGAAGAGAAAATGGCCAGCCAGGCCATGTGCTTTACACTGATCTCCTTGAACATCTTTTAACAATCATGGGGAGTATATGGAGGAAACTGAGGTTTAGAATGTCCTGAGTCACATGCTAGAAGGTGGGAGAGCTCAATGTAGACTCGGGTAGATGTCTCCACCCAGCAGATTACAGGAGAGGCCACATGATATAGACACAAGTTTGCCAGGAGGAAGGTCAAGGCATATAAGCACCATGTGTACTATTTGGTTTTCTGGTGGATTTCCTTGGGCCCCCTCTCCCACTAATTTTATCAAGAGTTTCAGGGAAACACAGAGTTCAAAGACTGGCTGGATTTTCAGAAGTGGGAATGTTTAGAAATCTGTTAAGCTTCAGCTGTGGAATTGAGGTCACTGGAGTGAGGCTGCTACTGACTGGCCACCTTTCAGAAGTATGGGTGGCTCTCAAAGGCACAACGATGTGGTGTACGTGTGTTTTCTAACAGCAACAACCAATTAACTCAGTTCTCACGCTCAACCTGGAGATACCATCAGATCCCAGAGATTAAAGTCTCAGCCCCACAAGAATCCATGTTGCCCCCAACTCCCCCACTTCAGAAGCCAGAAGCCAATCACAAGTTCCCCTTGCTTCTCACCAATTGGCTATAAATTGGAGGTTCCCATACCCTTTCTGGGGGGTTGATTAATTTGCTAGAGCAGCTCACAGAACTCAGAGAAACATTTTACTTACTAGCTCACCAGTTTATTATAAAAGGATGTAACACAGGAAGAGCTAGATGGAAGAGATGCATAGAACAAGGCATACGGAAAGTTTTGAAGCAAGTTCAGTTAACAAATACCCTGCGAGACCTCTCAGATGATTCTTCTCTGCTGATGGGTAGAGGACACCTCGTGGATCACAAGCAATTGAGATGTGAAAAGTTTGCCACCAAAATAATCGTAGGTAACATCTGCTCCACGCTTTCTATGAGCCAGGCCCTATCCTAAGTTCTTTGTAGGCAACAACTTAGTCCTCACTACATCCTTATTACTCTCGTTACACAGCTGAAAATATCAGAGGCACAGACTGGTTAAGCAATTTTCCCATGGTCACACAGTTAAAAAGAGGCGAGGTTTGAACCCAGATAATCTGGCCACAGAGCCCATACTCTTAACTTCTTGGTTTTTTTTGTTTTTATTTTTGTTTGTTTTTCACTTGAATTTTTCTTTTTGAACAGGAGAAACTCAAGTTTCGATGTGTGCATACATGGAATTAACATGAAATTCCAATACTCTTAACTTCTATTCACACAGCTCCGCTAGGCTAACAGCAGCCATCTTAACTGCTCTCACATACATGCTCAGTAATGGTATGGAAAATACAATTTTTTATGCCTGGGAAGAATGTTCTTCCTGCCCAAAGAAAAAAAATTTTCTCTGTTGGCTGTGGTTTAGAAATGCATTTGTGTGTGGCAAGCCCTTGCTTTGGCAGTCTTGCAATCGAAAACTCTTCCTCCTGCCTAGTCGAGGAGGAGACTTGGAATTGGGGAGGCTGCTGACCAAGTGGAAGAAGCTTCTGACCTCAGGAGAGCTTGGCCCATTTCTGGAAGCAGTAGGAGCCCTCTCTTTGCCAAGCCTTGTTCTGTTCGACAAACACCCTGTCTGGTTCAAACCCTAATTCCTTGGGAAGAAGGGAGATTATAGGTAGCATATCATTTTGTAACATCAGACTTTTCTCAGTGGGATTCCATATAGTTGTTTTTTTTTTTTTTGTCAGATACTTTTGTTTTTTATTTATCTCTTTATTTGAACACATATGAAATTATATGAATTTCTTATTTGTTTCTCTGATGAGCCACTGGGCCAGTGTGGGAACCAGGGGTACAGATTTTGACACTTACCGCCACCCTTCTTAAGCTGCTGAGAACTTTCTGCGTTTCCAAAGTTTCAGTTTCTGCTTGATCCAGTTTCATCTTAGAGTAAGTGAAAGCTAGTTACTTCTTCAAATTAAATTCTAAGCCACTAAATGGAAAGTGCCCAAGAAATTCACTAATAGCTAAAATATGACACATATCCTTATGACTCATTTCTTTCCGTAAATGTGTCTCTGGAAATGCTTGATTAAAGAAAGAGCTTTAAGAGAAGACAAGCAGAACCCTGACATGGCTCAGATTTTTCAGGGGTGCCGGGCTGTCTGGGAACTCTATGATTCCAACCCAGGTAACTGTTGGGTGTCAGCAGATGACAAAGTGCTTGTTTGCGGGAATGAAGCTTGACTGAAGCCAAAGTGAATAGTTGTAACCACTGTAGTGTTCCAGCTTGTCCAGGCAGCGATCTCAACATGTGAGACCTATGCATGGCTCCTCTCTTGCAATTTAATTATATGAATACTAATTCTAAGGATACTCTTAGATACCAAATTGGTGCCATAAGCAGCTCAAATTTTTTTAGTCATCTAAGAGATAAAGAAGAGGCATAGAAATGCCAATTTTACAATGAGCCAGCTCTTCTCAGACTTTTAATTTCAGTTTCTTGGAGAGGAGCTGATTCAAATTCTCTCAGTGGAACAGATTTGGGTTCTGTGGTTTTGATGTATCCCCAAACTGTACCAGCTACCAACAACATATGATTGGGATGCTTTGTTTAT
>NW_011888858.1:5762553-5779895 GCF_000151845.1 Pteropus vampyrus | reverse complement strand
CAGAGAGTTGTAGTGGCCCTAATTTATGTGCCTCCCAGATTCCTTTGGCCATGTGCTCCTGGACCCAGTTATGGGGCTGCTGCCAGCCACACTGGATCCTTTCCAACCTCTGCCACTCTTTACTCATTGTAGACACCTTGGGCCAATAACTGTGACCAGTTGGCCAGCTCAGCCTGCAGCAGGATCGCCTGAGCGTGTAACTATAGCCCAGGCTGTGCTAATGACTTGCTGTTTTAACTGTCTGAAATGTAAGCCCTATGGGAACTATTGCAGCTGAAACCAGAACCCCTTGATTTTCAAGTTCAGATCATTGTGATTTGACAGGACTTTGGCTTCTCTTCGTGCTGCATGGAGGGACGGGGAACACAAGCAGGAAGTGCAGAAGAGTTTCACTGAGGTGAAGTTTGAACAGGGAGAGATGGGAACTGGGAAGAAGCCAGGAGATACATTCCCTACTCTTCCTCTTCTTCTCTCTACCCTACCTCCCGCCTTCTGCTTCTTCCAAGGCTCAGGGATTCTGAGTAGCCTCTCCAGAGATGTCCACACGCCTGAGCAGCCAGCGGTGTTTCCCTGTGAATCCTCTTGTTTTGCATTTCCTTGTCCTCTACTGTGGGTACCTTTTCCTCTTTGACTTCCCTGCAATTGCTCCCCCTCCCATCGCTCTACCAATAATACACTGGCTTTTACATTTTACCACAGACACTTTTCCTAGGGACCCCAGGCTCAAGGCAGCACATGTGGAGGTTAGTTAAGAGCTTGTCTGGGGACCTTGTCAAAGAGGAGCATAGAGATGGGGCAGGGCAGCCTTCAGTTTGGGGCTTTAGAGGTGGGCAGGAAGGGGTGTCAGTTAGACCCCATTGTTTGTGAGTGCCTGGGTGGGGGCAGGTTACCAGACCCTGAAAAAAACCAAGACAAGTGACAGCCTGAGAATGACAACGTGAGCAGCCACTGGATGGTCCAGGAACACTTCCTGCAATGCCGATTTTAATGACCCCTTCTCCCCAAAGCCTCAGAGACAGAGTGTGGCCTTCATATGCCCAGACACCAACACGAGGGACGGAATGGAGATGAGACAAAAATCAGAGAAAGAGAAGAACCAAAATGGCGTAGATGATAGAGGCTCTGTTCATCCCTCTGGCAACAAAATCAAAGTAGTGATGGAAACAAGGAGCAGTAGCAAGGAAAAATCACTTGGGATCGTGATGAACAAACCATACAACTAAGGAGAAATCCAAGAAAGCACCCTGCAATAGCAGAAGGTAGGAGGGGGCAAGGATGCGGGGCTGTCTGGTCTCAAGTGGCTGAGAGGAGGCTGCAGCAGCAGCAGACACCTCTTAAAGGGGCCGCGTCCACAAGCAGATGTTCGCAGTGACACACCTGCTTGCTCTGAGCACCAGTGCCGACTGGGCTACACATAGGGGGCACCAGGGACTTACAGGGAGACATTGTTGGACTGAGGGCCGAGGCGAGACTCACTCTATACAGAAGTGCTGGCAGCATCCATTATTCCCTGTTAAGCCCTCCCCTCTCCCAGTGCCCGGACACAGAGCCGCGATGTCATCAGACTGGATAACAGAGGTCGCTCTGCCCAGAGGATTCCCTGAAACCCCTCCTCGCCCAACTCGCGGCCCAACCCAAGCCACATCCAGGTGTATCCTCAAAGAGTCAGGTGCTCCTTGCTGAGCAGTGCCTAGACTCACACTGGAGGCAGCTGGCCTCAGTTTCTGGTTGGTCTTTTGAGGCAACTATAAGCACAGCATCTGCGGATTGCTTGCTGAATCTTAACCGGTGGCCCCGGAAGGGCAGAGGCTTGGGCTAAATTTGGCCTGTAGCTGAACCCCTCACAGGACTGTGCCACTGGACACCTACTTCACAAATCCACACTACTAAGACTGGGAGACTTAAGAGCTTTGTTTAGTACATAGAAACAGACATGGAAAGGCAGCCAAAATGGAAAGACAAAGATACAGAAATTATATGAGAGAAAAGAACAGAGATCCAGAAATAATGGAGTCAAGTAATCTAACAGATGCAGAATTCAAAACACTGGTTATAAAGATGCTCAATGAACTTTTGGAAAGTGCAGATAAATTCAATGAGAACTTCAACAAAAAGATTAAAAAAAAACATAAAAATGGAAATGGAAATTATAAAAGGGAACCAGTCTGAAATGAAGAACACATTATCTGAGATGAGAGGTATATTGAATGGAATAAACAAAGAACTAAACAGAGTGAATAAAGAAAAGGATCAAATGCCCTATCTAGAGGATGGGAAAGCTAAGGACACTCAATCAGAATGGCAAGAGATAAGATGCCAAGGTTATAAAAATAATTTAAGGAGCATATGGGACACTATTAAGGGCCCAAATATCTATCTGATCAGTGTAACTGAAGAAAATCAAGATGTTGAAAAGCTGTTTGAAGAAATAATGATGGAGAATTTCCCTGACCTGGTCAAGGAAATAGACATAAAACCCCAAGAAGCTCAGAGAATTCCAAAAATCAGGGATCCAAGGAGGCTCACACCAAGACACATCATAATTAAAATGCCAAAGGTTAAATACAAAGAAAGAATATTAAAAGCAGCAAAATAAAAACAGATAGTTACTTATAAGGGGACACCCATAAGACTGGCAACTGATTTCTCAAAAGAAACTATACAAGACAGAAGGGCTTGGCAAAAAATATTCAACAGGTTGAAGACCCAGGATCTACAACCAAGAATAATTTATCCAGCGAAGCTATCATTTAGAGTTGAAGGACAGATAAAGAGCTTTTCAGACAAAAATAAGATGAAGAAATTTATCACCACCAAGCCTGTATTACAGGAAATGTTGGAGGGACTTCTTTAAGGAGAAAAAACATGTATCAAAAACAGGAATAAAGAATGGTAACAACTACATTTCTATCAATAAGTACCTTAAATGGAAAAGAATTAAGTGTTCCACCTAAAAGAGTGGATGAATGGAAAGGAAAACAAGACCCCTCATGTTGCCTATAAGAGACTCACTTCAGATTAAAAGACACAGAGTAAAAAGAAGGAGATGGAAAAACATATTGCTTTGATGGACCTAGAAGGTATGTAAGTCGTACTGAGAAAGATAAACACTATATGAATTCATTTATATGCAGAATCTAAGGAATAAAAAGAACAAACTAATCAAAAATAGATTCACAAATATAGTGGACAATTTGGTGGACAGAGAGGAGGGGTTTGGGGGACTGGGAGAATGGGGTGAAGGGTTAAAGAAGTACAAATTTAGTAGCTGATGGATGGACACAGGGATGGGGAGCACAGCATAGGGAATGCAATTAGAATGAATGAGTTGGCTAGGTGGAGGGTCAGGGAAGGGAGAGAGCAATTGGGGGGATCGTTTTACAAACTATATAGACGTCTAACCAAAGTACTGTATACTTGAAACTAATTAAAATTTTTAAAAAACTCAGTCCTACAAAAAAAATTTTTTTTTGAGAATAAAATGTTAATGGATGAGGGGTAACTGACCGCCAAAAAAGAGAAAACTGAGACCTACTTGTGCCTCCCAGGTGGAGAACCTGAATACAGTTGTTTAGAGCAGCTTCATTCATAATTACTAAAAACTAAAAACAATTCAAATGTCCTTTAACTGGTTAACAGAAAATTCAACTACGGTACATCTATACAATGGATTTAGAAATAACAAGGAGTGAACTACTGAAACACACAACATGGTTAATCTCAAATGCATTATGCTAAATAAAAAAAAAACCCAACTTCTAAGACTGTCTTCCCTGAGTTATGTGATTTTCTGGAAAAGGCAAAACTGTAGGTACAGAAAACAGATTAATGATTGCCAAGGTCCAGGTGTGGAATGAGGGGTTGACTACAAATGGGCCTAGAGAATTGTGGAGGAGTGATGGAACCATTTCACATCTTGATTGATTGTGGGGTGACTATGCGACTATGCATTTGTCAAAACTCAGAACTGATTGTACACTGCTCTGTGAAAAATGGATTAGGACAAGAATGGAAAAGTTAGTCACAGACTTTTCACAGAATATGAAAATTGAGTTAATGGACAATTTTACTTTTGGGAAGTGTAGATAAGTTACGTTGCTGTCTCAAAAAATCCATCATCAGGTTAATTTAAGGATTTTATCTGAGAATGACACTGTTAATTGCGCTTATAATAAACTGCGGATTTAAAAAAAAATCAGAGAGATAAAGTCATACCAACAAGACTGCTTAAACAGTCCTGATAAGGAGTTCAATTAATTTTCAACAGACTAAAGCTTTAAATAGAAAGAAGACAATTTAGGTTGGAAGAGATACAAATATTTTTCATTGGCAAGTCTAAGTTATTCCTGCTCTTCTGGGAAGAATATCTGTTATAGATGAAGGAAAGAAATTCCATTCTCTCTGCAAGTCTGTGCCTTGTAAGTGTTTTTGTGGCCCTGCTATAATTCACTGGAATACTAGGTGAGAACTTTTGCTGTGGGCAAAGATTGTGTGGACAATATAAGAGCACTGAAAGTGGCCCTAGATGGGCAGAGAGCCAGTGAGCACTACTGTTGACTAACTTTGTGATTTGGAGTTGATTCTTTCTTTACCTTAAAATGTGGCTGTTTGGCTGGATCTATAATTTTAAGGCAGGGTTTGCAGACTGAAAATGACCATAGGGGCCAGGCAGGTCACATAATTGGATGAAGTGGCCCAGATGGGAACTGTGTCAAGCCGGAGCATGTTTACCCTGTATAAACAGGGCAGCCACACTGCTCAGCTCCTACAGAAGAGAGGGTGCAATGTTCCCAGATAATAGTTTCTATTTGTTGAGGCAAGGAGATTATTTCATTTTAAGCTCACAATAACCCAGTGCTGGAGGTGCTATTACTATCCCTATTTTTCAGATGAGCAAAATATCTTGAGTTACTTTGAGTCCTAAGGTGCTGAGGTTAACTTCAAGGTCAAACAAGGAAGCAGCAGAGCTGGGATTCAGACTCAGACATTCTGGCTCCAGAGCATGCCTGATAATGACAGCATAATTAGGTTGATTTTTCATGATTAGTCAGATATTGAGATTTTAAAGAAATTTAGATCTCCCAATTTACTCAGAGTATTTTAAGAAAATATTATGCGAGGCAAAGAAAACCAAAGTGTGGGCCAAGATATGGCCTCTGGGTTACCAGTTTGTGTTTGGCATTCCAAGGCAGTGAGTTATGTGGTATCCTTGGAAAGCAATGTTTTTGTTTTGTTTTGCTTTTCCTCAGATATGCATACCAGAGTTTAAATTTGTAGGTTTTTCTCCAGAGAGTCAAATTGGGTACCTACACACTTTTACCGATAATGCTTCCATTGCTCAAAATGTTTCTGGAATCCCTCTTTTGGAATTGCCTTCAGATAGGTTTACAAATCAGCTCTATTATTTTGTAGTTATATCTCTTCTTTTTGATGACACTAGCATTTTCCTGTGTGATTCCAGTCATCTTCACCAGATGTGGTTCTGAATCACTTTTGGTTATTTCCAAACATCACATCCATTCTGAATGCATAGAGATTTACTGCCCTGGGGAGTCATTCAAGAGAATTTGTTCCAAAAAGCACTAAAATATGTTTATGGCCTTCAAGATAACAACTTTTAAAAGGACACGGCAACTCATCTCTTCACATTCTTATTGGTTAAAAAGCCAGTCACTAATATATGGCTTCATCTCATTTATATTACTTGGGTTGGATATTCTGAGCAACGCTGTGATACAATCCCTTGCAAATTCTGCCATATGAATTTAGCAACACGAACTCCTGGTGCTAAGAATTATGAACAAGGTATAGAAACTTGAATGGTTTTATCTCTACAATAGCTCTACAACATCTGAAATCTTGAAAAGCTGAACAGTGTGCATTAGATGATTTTTTTCTAGACTTTTTGCTATCAGATGGCCTCCATGTAGTGTAGCATTTCTAAATACAGCTATTATGTCCAGTTTTCCCTTAGTTCCTGTGATCTGAAGCAAATTCCAGGGTAGTTACTAACCACACAGAGAATTCAGTTTTCTATAAGTTATTTAAATGAGAAAAATCTAGAGAGGAATATGAAATCGAGAAGAACATAAAATATGTCCAGTTCCATTCATTCTCAACTCATGGCCTCACCGGAAGTGTGGGGTGGGGGTGAGGCAGGGTGCTACTCTGCGGTCTCTGATGCCCATCTACTGTCCCTTTTAGATTAGAGTTAATGAGATTGGTTTTGAACTAGGCGATCTGTTATTCTATTCCTATTGCATCTGTGGTAGAATCCATTTATTTTCTTTCTTTTTGTCTTTTAAACACATTCTCTTCTTACCCCAAGCAAGTGTTAGTGCATTTACTGCTCTTTCTTGCCCAATAGATTTCTAGACTTGGATCACATGACCTAAACATTTTCTTTTAATTGCAGGAATTGACATAGCAATGCCAACTTTTAATTTTTCCATATAAGGATATTTTAAAAAGACATGTATGATTGCCATCATTTGATGAAAGAAAGGAGATTTTAACTTTTAAAAAAAGATTTTAACTTTTAAGAAAAGACACAATCCTAGAATAAAAGACAGTGGCATATATCTTTTTACACCTTACATGATCATACCCATTAGCATGGCTACTGTTAAACCAAGAGAAAATAACAAGTGTTGATGAGATTGTGGAGATGTTGAAACCCTTGTGAACTGTTGATGGGAATGTAAAATGGTGCAGCTGCTATGGAAAAAGGTATAGTAGTTCCTCACAAAGTTAAAGATAGACCTACCAAATGACCCAGCTATTCTACTTCTGGGATGATATTTGTACACCTATGTTCATAGTAGCATTATTCACAATAGCCCAAAGGTGGAAGCAACCTAAGCATCAATTGACAGATAAATGGATACACAGAATGTGATACACACACACACACACACACACACACACACACACACACACACACATTCACATATATATACACACACACATATATATATGTCAATCACATAATATACATATATATATCAGATAATATACATATATATATGTGGAATTAAATTCTGACACAAGCTACAACATAAATGAACATCAAGGGCATTATGCTAAGTAAAATAAGCCAGTCACAAATACTATATTATTCACTTATATGAGGTACTGAAAGTAGTCATGGAGACAGAAAATAGAATAGTGGTTGTCAGGGGCTGGGGGAGAGGGGAATGGGCAGTTGTTTAATGGGCACAGTTTTGCAAGATGAAAATGATCTGGAGATGTGTTACATACCAATGTGAACATACTTAACACTATTGAACTGTGCACTTAAAAATGATTAAGCTAGAAAATTTTATGTTATATGTGTTTCACCACAATAAAAATAACATAAAATAAATGAAGACTTCATTCTCCTCTTAAAACAAAACAAAACAAAAAATCTACCCTACATGAATGTATATTTTACATCACTCACCTCTTAGTAGGCTGGTAAAATCTTCATCACAGTTGGGGACTGATCTTCAATGGCTATTTCAGAATCATTGGGCCAGGAAGCCTCATGCTTCTAGGAGGGAGCCTAGGTTTAGGCTAGAAACATATGTCTGTTTTTATGCCAGTATCATACTGTTTTGATTATTATAGCTTTGTAGTATATTTTTAAATCAGGAAGTGTGGCATCTCCAGATTTGTTCTTTTTGCTCAAGGTTGATTTGGCTATTTTGGGTCTTTTGTGGTTCTATATAAATTTTAGGGTTGTTTTTCTATTTCTGTGAAAAATGCCATTAGAATTTTTATAGGGATTGCATTGAGTCTGTTTATCACTTTGGGTAGTATGGTCATTTTAATAATATTAATTCTTTCAATCCATGAACACAGGATATCTTTTCATTTATTTGTCTTTTATTTCTTTCATCAATGTTTTATGGTTTTCAGTGTATAGATATTTTACCTCCTTGATTAAATTTATTCCAAAGTGTTTTATTATTTTTGATGCTATTGTAAATGGAATTCTTTTCTCAATTTCTTTTTCGAATAGTTTGTGGTTAGTCCATTGAAATACTACTGATTTTTGTATGTTGATTTTGTACCCTGAACTTTACTGAACTTATTGCTTCTAATGTTTTTTTGGTGGTCTTTAAGGTTTTTTATATAGAAGACCATGTCATTTGCAGTGTTTCAAGATCTTTACAATCAGTAGAGTCATACTGGTGAATGCGAGCTCAATACTAGCTTGCCATTTAGGCTCTTAATAAAACTTTTTTCTAAAAACATCCAAACTCTGCTGCCCTGAACTGAGTGGGGAGGAGATTTGTCTGTATTTGGAGCAAGTCAGCTAGGGGAAACAAAGTGGCCGAGATGAGGTTTATGAGTTTGCAAGAGGGTCAGGGGAGAGGGATGGGCAGCAGCAGACCAGCTGGAAAATCAGGGAAGAGCGAGGTAAGCTGTGGTAAGGGAGTGGGCAGAAAGGAGAAGTGGGAAAGAGTAGAAAAACACCTCTCTCTTCCCTCTTTTCAAGGTTGTGTGCAGAACCCTAGCATAAATAATTAACTTTGCAAACTTCAAAAATAGTTGACAGTTAATAGTTTTATCTTCCTCCCACTACTCAGTTGGAGCTCATAGCAAACCACAAAGCAGATTTTCTGAAGCCAGCAAACCAATAAAAAGCTGGTTAGTTCTGGACTAACTTTGTTTTGTACTCATATGGGCACAGTCTCAATGTAATCTCCTTTCCCTTCTACCATTAGGAGGTGATGATATTGACAGACAAGAAAAACTAAAAGCTAATCAGGAAATAGAAAATTCAGCAAAAGGCCCAGAGAGTATCCTTGAAGAATTGAGTGGCAAGCATTACCTTCCATTAGAGAAGCTTTGACCATCACAATTCAACCCTAGAATACTTCCACACTGGGTGTTGCTGGTGGTGATGGTGGTGTGTGCGCACCTGTGCTCATGCACGCACAGATGCATCTGGCTATATTTTGCTGGTACATAAACAGAGGCCTGCCGAAAATGTCACATTTCTAGGACGATAAAGAATTACTGTAGGAGCCACGAATAAAATCCAGTGCCTGAAGTGGTGAAGCAGGTATTTAGTGCTATATTTATTCTATATTTCCTTTCCTTTTACTCACATTCTCTTTCCTCCTCTCCCGTCATTCACAGAACTTATGACCCAGAATAGGTCTGCAGTATAGTTGGAATTGGGGAAAATTATCACAGACAATAGAAAAGTACGGAGAAAATGACGTAGAGAGACTTACCTGAACCTTGGCAGGGCCGAATATGTTTGTTGAGTGAATGAGTGATGGGTAAGAATGGAAATAGCTTGGAGCAACAAGACTAGTTAGGAGGTGAATAATAACAGCAACGATACTGAGCATGCTATGTCAGATGTTTCCTGGAATTTACACATATTATCTTATTTAACTCTCATAGCAACACTAGACAAGTACTGTGGCATCCCCATTACACAGAGAACCTAAGGCTTAGGTGTGCTGGTAGATGTTTGACAACCAGCTCGAGGAGGGAGGGAGATCCTAATTTGTAGTATTTGCCAGTTTCCATGGTGTAAAACATCACCATGGCTATTTTCAAACTACCAATGCTATGTCATTGAACATAGAGTTGTGAAGAGATGCACAAAATTTGTCCCTGTGTGCTGACTCCAGCCAACTCTAGCACATCTCTGCTTAGAGGAGTTAAGTAACTTCCCCAAAAGCACTTTCCTGCACATTAATGGCAGAGCCAGGGCTCAAACCCGGTTCTCTCTCCAAAACTACCGTCTTCCCCAATGCACTATAGCACCTCAGTGTTAAATCACCCAGTACGGAAAAAAGGGTCCATCTTGGGGTGGTGGCAGTGGCAAAGGGGAGGGGGAAAGAATGGGTGAGAGAGTTTTTATTTTTTATTTTATTTTATTTTTTGCTGCAGAAAGTACTCTTAAAGACAAACGTTTTTGTTTGTTTGTTTGTTTTTTAGCCCAGCAGTCTGAAAAGGAGAGTTCAAAGATCAATGACCAATTAATATTCAGAAAGAGAAAAGTGCTGAAAGTTACATAAACTCTCAGTGGACAAGAGACTTCTTAGGGAGAATTAAGATGTGGTACAGGTAGAAATAATTTGGGGAGAACTGGAAGAACTTTGTTTAATCCCTCAAATTCCATGCAAAGCCGTGGTGTGGAGCATAGTGGGGAAGCTCTATAATAGCCCTTGAGGGTATGGGATTAAAAAATCAAGTTTCTATAGATATTCCAAAGCTGAAGACAGTGGTACGGTGGTGGTGTAGTGGGTAATTTTCAATTCTTTCATTATGCTTTTATGTTCTCGATCCAAGTTTGATTGTTGCAGCAAAGGCTCTGGCTTGATCAGAGCGGTCGGCACATGGTGCTTTGTTTGATAAACACCGAGCACAGTGAGGCATGTTGGAAAGAGCTCTGGACTGGATTGTAGTCCCAGTCCTGCCAGTAGGGGCTTGCTAAACTTGGGTATGCTACTCTGAGCCTATTTTCCTCACTTGTAACACAAAAAGGTTGGGCTTGATTAATTTTTAAAAATCTGTTCCAGCTCTAAAAGCTACAATTCCATGACACTTAAGTATTTTCATTTCCTAAGGGAGATGCTTCATGAAGAAAGTTTGATGAGGCAAATCAAACTAATAGGATAACAAACAATAAACATTTATATGGTGCTTATTAGTGCCAGACACTGTTTTGAGTTCTTTCTGTATGTTAACTAATTTTATCCTTACAACAATCAATTTAAATAGGCAATATTATGTGAGACGATGAATGTTAACTAAACTTACTGTGGTATTCATTTCACAATATATGTAAGTCAAATCATCGTGCTACATACCCTAACCTTATATAGTTCTGTATGTCAAGTATATCTCAATAAAACTGGGGAAAAAATAAATAGATACTATTATTTTCATTTGGCAGATGAGGAAACTGAAGCAAAAAGTGGTTATGTAAGCCTAGAGGGTGATGCTATTTTTATCCTTACTACATGGGTAAAGAAACTAAGGCTTATAGGCAATGACGTGTTGCTAGCTGGTGGCAGAGGATGGAAAGTGTCTAGTGTAGCTCGCTGCAGCCCCATCATGGGCCCAGGAATGGCCAAAGGAATCTGGGAGGCACATAAATCAGGGCCACTACAACTCTCTGGGTCACTGCAAGATTTTCTGGGGCCGAGCCACACCACAATGACACAAAGAGCAGCTCTGAAAAGCGAACTTCTAGACCCCCATCTCCTACCTTGATGCACCACTGAGTCTGCTTGGCTCTGGTGATCCCAGGTCTGTGTCGGGGGTAGCGTCTCAGGGAATCCCCCTCCCAGAGCCCTAATGATGCCCTTGGCATTCTCCTGGTCACATCTAAGCCAGTCCCTACCTCCACATTGAACAAGCCCATCTCACTCCTCCCTTCCTGCTTCCTCTTACCACCTCCTATAATCCCTTAGGACCAGAAGGGGCAGGTTCCAACCTTTCACTTCTACCGTTTCACATCCTCCTGTCCTCAACAGCAAGCCCTTGGGCAGAAACGGGATCTTCCCTACTCGGTGGAGGAACTCTCTGGCCTGGCTCCTGAGACTGGCTCTTGACCCGGTTGGGAGAGGCGATCCGCCATGTGGGTCCCTGTGAGCTCTTACTGGATGTGCCGGCAGTGCAAGGCCCTCACCCACTTACCCCGGCCACTCCTCAGGGTTGCGTTTGCAGGGAGAGCCTGAGGGGTGAGGTGACATCTTCCCTCAGACCAAGAGCAGGCTTGCATAACAGAGGTGACTCCCTGAATCCAGTGTTCTTTGGCCATGACACACCATTTTCACGCTTTCCCCAGTATTAGTGGGCATGTGGTGTGGCCCTGCTACAGCAGAAATCCAAGAAATCACCTGCAACAGTGAAGGGGTGGGAAGGCTGACTTGTAACATTTGTCTCTTTTCTCATCGTAGGCAGCTTGAATCAGTGGCCGTTATGGATCCTGAACGTGTAAAAGCCAGTGGCTGACTATTTCCAGAAACAACCAGCTATTAATTGGCTTCCTGGCTCCAGATCATCTGATCTGCAATTTGTTATGAGCACCAACAGAGTAGTGCGAGGAGGATGAAACTGTTAGCTGTTCTTACATTTAAAGTTTTAAGATTATCGATTTATGCCAGAGTTGTATATACTCCCTTGATTTTTCAAGGTTACAACACAGATGAAAGATTATACAATTAGATGCAGGGAGGCCCTCATGGGCTAACAGTTCCCGCTGTTCCAGTTTCGTAGACTGAGGCGCTACCAGGAGAATTATATAAACTTGCTCCTTGCCCTAGAGGAGTGCTAAAACTCAACATAAAACTCTCACCGAGGAGACCGATGGAAGATTATAACAAAAGGCTTCCATTAATGTGTTAGGCACATGAGTCATACATAAATCAAGGCAGTGTCCTAGTTGGGTGAAAGCCAGGCAAGCACATGACTTTGGTTAAAGCACTAATGATTGAGGAAGGTGTGTCAGACTCAAGAGGTGAAAGGTGAGAGTAGATACCACTGGAGACCTAGAAAGTTTAGAAATCCGTACCCAACCTCCTTTAAAATACATTTACATGTTGGTATCCTTTCACCAAAGCATGTAAAAATTGGGTCAAAACAGGAGAGTTTACAAGTCGGTAAAAAAAATCCCGTCCATGAGCCACTGAGTCAGCTCCAAGGTCCATAAAGATAGACACTTCTTTGTGCAGGACCTCGCCCTAAGTCTCTGCATCTGGCTGTTGGTGTCGAACCAATGTTTCCCATGTGCATTAGGTTTGACCGCTGTAAGACCTTCCGGGGGTGGCAATAATGGGCAGTTCACCATCTTGCCCCTAAAGCGCAGGCGTGAACACCGTAACCAGGCAACATAGCTGTTAAGTAAGTCCCCGCTTTTGGAGGAGGAACAAAAATGGCGTAGATGATAGAGGCTTTGTTTATCCCTTTGGCGTCAAAATCAAGGCTGTGACAGAAACAAGGTGCAGCGGTGAGGAAAAATCACCTGAGATCTAGATGAACAAGCCATATGACTAGGGAGAAATCCAAGAAATCACCCCGTAACAGCAGAAGGTAGGATGGGGCGAGGACACGGGGCTGCCCGGTCCTGAGCAGCTGAGTGAGGTGGAGGCTGCGACACCAGTTAAAGGGGCCGCACCCATGAGCGGCATTTTGCGGTGACGGACCTGCTCGCTCTGAGCACCAGTGCTGATTTGGCTGCACACAGGGGGCACCAGGACTTACAGGGAGACATTGTCGGAGTGAGGGCCTAAGCGAGATTCACTCTGTACAGAAGTGCTGGTGGTATCCATTGTTCCCTGTTGAGCCCTGCCCACTACCAGTGCGCCAGACACAGCGCCACCATAGCTGTGAGGTCATCAGACTGGATAACAGAGGTTGCTCTGCCCAGAGGATTCTCTGAAACCCCGCCTCCCCCTACTCATGGCCCCACCCAAGCCACATCCAAGTATATCCTCAGCGAGTCAGGTGCTCTTTGCTGAGCAGCGCCTCAGCAAAGACTCACATTGGAGGCAGCTGGCCTCAGTTTCTGGTGTGACCTCTTGAGGGAATTATAAGCACAGTGTCTGTGGATTGCTTGCTGAATCTTAACAAGTGGCCCCGGAGAGGTAGAGGCTTGGGCTAAATTTGGCCTGCAGTTGAACCCCTCACAGGACTGTGCCACTGGACACCTACTTCACAGATCCACACTAATAAGACCGGGGTACTTAGGAGCTTTGCTTAGTATATAGAAACAGACATGGAAAGGCAGCCAAAACAAGAAGACAAAGAAGCAGAAGCCAGATGAGAGAAGAAAACAGAGATCCAGATATAATGGAGTCAAGCAATCCAACAGATGCAGAGTTCAAAACACTGGTTATAAAGATGCTCAATGAACTTTTGGGAAGTGAAGAGAACTTCAACAAAGAGATAAAAAGCATAAAAATGGACATGGAAATTATAAAAGGGACTCAGTCTGAAATGAAGACCACATAATCTGAGATGAGAAGTATATTAAATGAATATCCATCTGATCAGTGTAACTGAAGAAAATCAAGATGTTGAACAGCTATTTGAAGAAATAAAGATGGAAAATTTCCCTAACCTGCTGAATGAAATGGACATATAACCCCAGGAAACTCAGAGAGTTCCAAGAATGAGGGATCCAAAGAGGCCCACACCAAGACACATCATAATTAAAATGCCAACGGTTAGATATATCGAGAGAATCTTAAAAGCAGCAAGAGGAAAACAGATAATTACTTATAAGGGAGCACCCATAAGACTGGCAGCTGATTTCTCAAAAGAAACTATACAAGACAGAAGGGCTTGGCAAAAAATATTCAACAGGAAGAAGACCTGAGATCCACAACCAAGGATACTTTATCCAGCAAAGCTATCATTTAGAGTTGAAGGACAGATAAAGAGCTTTCCAGACAAAAATAAGCTGAAGGAATTTATCACCACCAAGCCAGAATTACAGGAAATGTTGGAGGGACTTCTTTAAGAAAAGAAAACATGTATGAAGAACAAGAATAAAGAATGGTAACAACTACATTCCTATCAATAAATACCTTAAATGGAAAAGAATTAAGTGTTTCAACCAAAAAAAAAGAGTGGCTAAAAGGATAAGAAAACAAGACCCCTACATATGAAAAGAAGGGGATGGAAAATGATATTGTTTTGATGGAACTAGAAGGTATTTAAGTCAGACAGAGAAAGATAAGCACTAAATGATTTCACTTATATGCAGAATCTAAGGAATAAAAAGAACAAACTAATCAAAAACAGATTCACAAATATAGTGGACAATTTGGTGACGGATGTGGGGAGCAGGTGTGGGGGACTGGAAGAATGGGGTGAAGGGTTAAAGAAGTACAAATTAGTAGCTGATGGATGGTCACCGGGATGGGGAGCACAGCATTGGGAATGCAATTAGCATTAATATGTTGGCTAGGCAGAGGGTCAGGGGAAGGAGGGAGCAATTAGAGGGATTGCTTTGTGAACTATATAGATGTCTAACCAATGTACTGTATACTTGAAACTAATTAAAATAAATTTAAAAAATTGGGTCAAAACATATGTGGGTCAAAACGTATCTTTCAATGGTGAAAGTTGTTAGGGAGCCAGTACTTGGTAGCCCCCTCTATTGAAATTTTATGAAATGTTTTAAGTGAAGAAAAAGTTAGGTTGAAAGTCAGGAATAGTAAACATTTTTTTCCTAATTTAAAAATTTTCTAGAACATGGGGATGCTTCCCCCGAAATCACATAAACCCATAATTAGAGATTAATATATTTTTCTTTAGTCACTTTTGAAAAGTGAACAGTCTGGGTCTTTTTCCCTAACATGTGTGTCCTTTCTAATACAACTATGATGAAAAGCACTGTTTATGGTTTACCTGGAGTTGAAATTTATTTGTTCAATGAACAGGTTTTTATTGAGTACCTACTCTGTGCCAGGCACCGTCCCCAGGCCAGGGGCTGCTCTAGTGACCAAGACGAATAAGATTTTCGTCCTTATTGGGAAAACAGACAAAAATACAAGGAAACATTTAATGAATAAAAATATCGTAGATGATTTTAGATGGTATGAAGACACCACCAAAGTGTGATAAAGAAAGCTTTGGGCAGGGTGTGCTCCTATAGGCAGGGTAAGGTGGGAAGGCCTATTGTGAAGGTGAGATCTGAGCTGAGATCTTCCTTACAACAAGAAACTATAGTGAGAATTATGGACAGCACATTCCACACAGAGGGAACATCAGAAGGGACCATGCTTGGGTGTTCTGGGTAATGAGAGGGACTACGTTTGGGGATTTCTGGGAGCAGAAGGGACCGTGCTTGGTGTGTTCTGGGAGCTGAGAGGGATCACACTTGGGGTGTTCTGGGAGCTGAAAGAAGCTGGTGTGGTTGAAGTGTTGTGGTCAAGGAGAATTGAAGGTGGGGTAGTTGGCGATGAGGCAGGCAGCGTAGGTGACACAGGGGTGCTGTGGACCAAGGAGGGAGCTGATTTGGAAGATCAGTGACATGATCTAGCTACTCGGTGGAAACTGTGCGTGTCCTAACTATCTTTTCATGGAGACTAACAAAAGAGCAATCTATAATTTACTTCTAGGTCAGGATTCACATTTTTAAAAAGAACCATGTCATGTTTTGCTTAATGGTAATTTTATTTATTAGCATTCAGCATTATTAGCATTTCCTCCAGTGTGTAGAATTTTGCTTACATATTGCAGTTCATAACACTATGTACTCAAGGACAAAATTTCCACATGCTTCCATCTCTAGATTTAGACTGTTCAAAATGGGCCTTCCTCACTAAATGTAAATTGAATCTTGTTCATGCATACATAAATTGATTTTTCCTCTACTGACCCCCATAGGGGCATAGCCCATTACATTTCAGCACTTTTGGATTCAATTTAACATCTATTATTTAGATATGTGATCTAAATAATACATTGGCATTCCTTCTGCATCCACCCGTAAATTACTTTACAACATGGACAGAAGTCTAGCATGCATATTTCCCACCTCCCTCTCATTCCGACCCCTCTTCCACCACCCCTTCCCAGCCATGGGATTGATTTCTCTGGAAGTACATACTAGTAGTTGCGGTGTCAGAAGCTCGCCTTTGCGAGTCTTTCTCTCTGGATTCTAAGCGCTCTGAGAGCAGGACGGTGTTGGTCCAGCCCCCACCCCCATGCTCCCTCACACCCCACGACCTATCCTCACCCCATGGCTTGCACAGTTTTTTGCCCATTAGAGGTGTTCGGCTGAATTGAGTGGTAAATGCAAGAGTGTTTCTGTGTGTACATGAGTACAATTTAGCTAGCCAAATTAGTGCTTATGGTGTTTTAAAATATGCCACTGAGTTAACTGAAAGTAATTCATTCCAGGCTGCTGAGTCAGCCAAAGTAAAGGCCGATGTATTTTGAAGCCATTGGGTCCAGGCTAAGGTGGATTTTGTGTGTGAGTGGTGTGACTACCAGTGGCCGAATTTACAGAATAGAGGCCCTCCAGAGCTTCTCCTTTTCCCAATGGAAAGCTTTTATATAATTCACTCTCCCTACAAGTAACTCTTCACTTCTCTGCAAGAAAACACTTTTGCAGCGATTTGATTTTTTCACGGTTTATTTTGTTTTTTCCTTGACAACTGCAGGCAGGACTTGATGTTCTGGATATTCTCCCCTCTGAATTTGGATATGAGTGAATTTCCACGTTTATTGCTTTGTAAATCATTACCTAGGCTTTGAGGGAGGCACTTTTGTAGGCATGGATGGCATGTGCTTAATGCCTAATGCAGAACATACCAGACATCTAATCACTTCTTTGCTGCAGCAAATGTAGCTCAGCAAGATTTGCTTTC
>NW_011888858.1:5729783-5761743 GCF_000151845.1 Pteropus vampyrus | reverse complement strand
GCTGTAGAGGTTCCCTGCAAGCCTAGGTGACCTGAGAGGAAAGGCATTGCGGGATCAGCAGAGGGAGAAGCTCAGGGCTCCCCGGGATCCCGAGAGAGTAGCAAAGAGTGGAGAGCGAGAACTGGAAGCCCTGACTCTTGAAGCTGGCTTCGTGAAGCCCACCTCAGATAGCAGGAAAGGGAAATTCGGATTGGGACTGTGGAAAGCACAGGGCTACATCCAGTCATTGGGTCCCACCGCCTGTCCCAGTGAGTGGAGCAGTGAGGATGCCAGCCACCACGTTTGCTGCCGCAGGTAGCCGGTTTTCCTGTGAAGGAGTGTCCGGAAGATGCTGTGATATCCTAGGAAGAATGTGTTCTAAATCTCCTGGGTGGTAGTTGGCCAGAGGGGAGACAAACAGCAGGGGTGGGAGAGGAAAGGATAGGATCTCCCTCGCCAATGCTAGCTGTCCAAAGTGAGTTCTGGTTGGAAACGAGAATTAGCGGGGTGGCATTGGGCACATAATTTATTAATCTGTGCTTCAGTTTCCTCATCTACGGGATAAGGTTGGACTAAATAGTGGGCTCTTTCCAGTTCTGACCTCATTATTCTCCCAGAAACTGCTCCTAGTTGCAACAATGCTTCCCGGAAGTCACCGCAGTTATCTATATCATCTCTAAGGAAGAACAGAATGACAAGTTTGAAGAGAAAAAAAAAAAAAAGGAAGCGAATTTGTCTTTCCCTGCATAATTATCAACATTATTTTTCATCATCCAGCATCAGAAGTTTATTCTTACTGAAGAGTGCGCGGATGGTGTTCAGGGAATGTGACAAACATTCATAAATTGATGCTGAGGCAAAACAAAAACGTGTAATAGTGATTTTGGTATCTACAATTGTCCAGAGTATGGAAACAGGTAATACTGTTTTATTGTTTTTCAGGCTGAAGATATTTGTGACAACATTATGTGTATTCACCTATGTTTCTATGTTTAATGAATACCTTGTATAGCTATATGAGTTTATACATATAAAATTTTATACATCAGATAAAATACTCTATATGTGCATATATATACTTACATAATGTATATATGTTTATATTTATAAAGAGAGTAAGATAGTGCAAAAATGCAAATATGGCAAAAATGTTAATAATTAGTGAATTTAAAATAGTCAGTGAACGTGTATGTAACTCTAGGTATACTCAGGTAACTGCTATTTAAATGGTCAAAGCATTGCATTTGAATGGAAACGAGCTTTTAAATCAATGAGATGTCAGAAATGACTGCAATATTTATACTAGTTATTAAGGGCATTAAGTATAGAGAAAAACTTGACTTTACACGAATGCAAAGAATTTATGGGGAATATCTAGAATTAATAAAATGTTCTCTTTTTCTAAAGTAGACTCTGAGAGATTATTTTTCATTTTTGTTCATTTTAGAACTTTACGTTTAATTAGAAAAGCATCTATAATTTCGACAGCAGATTCTAGGCAACAGCTGCGGGAACTCATCAACGGCTCCCTGCTTCCAGCTCATTGGCTGTTGAGTGAGTAACAATCCTCCACCCAGAGTTGGTTAAGGCTCTGCCAATTCTCCTTGTTTATTAGCTATATCTAACTACATTTCGTTAAAGCTGAAGAGTCAGCTTTATGTTTACTATTTTGATGAAATAATTCACCACATCAGGGTTATTTGAACTTTGACTGTCCTTACGTTCTGTTCCATATTTGACACTGGAATGTAGAGGGTGGGAGGTATGTATAAAACATGATCTTTCTCTCAATGCGCTTACAGTCTAGGACATGGGTTGCATTAGTCTAAGGACCGACTTTCCAGTTCTGGGAATAAAATTGGGAGCAGGTTCTTTTTTCTCTAAAGGTGTGGATCTTTTTGCAGCCCCATGAGTATGGGTAAACCCCTAGGAAGCTTTGATGCCACCTCCAGCCCTTCTGGGTGGAGCTCCAGAGAAAAGCAGGAAGTGGGGGTCATTCTGACAGCCTGGAGCCTCCCAGCAGGTGCACACCCTGCTGCCTTGGGCTACCCTGCAGAGAAAGTCGAGGGGCCCTCCCTTTTTAGGGGGTCAGTGGTGTAATCCTGACCCACATCAAGAAGGGCCAGCTTTGAGGGCCTGGGCTGCCCACCAACCCTATTAAAAGTATTAGGCAAAAAGTCAGTCCCATGCTTACATGTCAAATGTGATATTAGAACCTAAATCTACGCTATTCTTTAGTAACCGACTTTCATCAGCCAGTGTTTTGTCTCGGTATGTTTGGAGGACAGTCTGATGACTAAAGAAAGCATGTCTGAAGTCTCGTTACATGATTTTAGGGAAGGAGCAAGCTCCCGAAGATTATCCTGGGACATCTACCAAGACACAGTGATGTCAGAAAAATAACGCAGTTCAAAGCAGAATGAAATAAAAGCTAAATAGAATTACAAGGTATGTGTTTGGGGAGCACAGAGACAGGAATGAAGAAGGTTGATTCTGGAACAACCAAGGGAGGCTTCATAAAGACGGGAGCAGCTTTAGAGCCAGGTCCTAAAGAGTGAGTGGGATTTTCAAGTAATAGAGAAATGGCTCCTGGACACAGGAACAATGAGAATTCTAAATCTTAGATGGAATAAAATGATACTAGGAGGAAGCAATTTGCCAAATCCAGAATGTAGGAAACTCTGCAGGACAATTTACCTTGTTTCTTTAGCAAGTCAATGGAGGTGAAAGAGGTGCTAGTGGAGAGATTATCTAGATTGATCGATTGATTCATTCATTCATTCATTCACTTACTTACTTACTTGCTTGCTTTCTTGCTTAATTACTTATTTATTTATTTTTAATGCCTACAGCACCTGGTCTTCCTAGGTAGTCTCCCATCCGAGTACTAACCAGGCCCGACCTTGCTTAGTTTCTGAGATTAGATGAGATCGGTCACATTCAGGGTGGCATGGCCATAGACAGGATTATCTAGATTTAAAAAG
This sequence comes from Pteropus vampyrus, assembly GCF_000151845.1. NCBI lineage: Eukaryota > Metazoa > Chordata > Mammalia > Chiroptera > Pteropodidae > Pteropus > Pteropus vampyrus. The sequence continues at coordinate 5,758,780 of NW_011888858.1, read as the reverse complement.
ATCTACTGAACCTCATTATAGCAGAATTCTCTACTATCCCTACCTCCTCCTTCCCTTCCTCCCACCCTCCATTCTTTCATTCATGTATTTGACAAATACTCAGTATTCACTATATGACAGGCACTGGGTTAGTCAATCACCACTGTGGATCCTTCCCTTACAATGTTTCTCCAGTTGGTCCTTTCATTTCTGTCCTCCCTCCCCACTTCAGTAACAAATGCCCAAATTATAGCAATGGTCTCCGTGGCGATCCCACTCCCTTCAGTCTCATACCTTTTCCACCACAATCCGTAAAGCTATGTAGAAGTTGGTCTGAAATCAGCAAATGTCATAGAGCCCTGACAGAGGCTACCTGGTGACTGGCCTGCATAGGAGGTTTGCTTGGCACTGAACTCCACAGAAAGGGGCTCCATGGAAGATAGCTCACAGACAAAAATGATAAGACAGGTGGTGAAGGCTTTGGGGAGATGAGATACATTTTTTGTCCTCATGGTGCTTATAGTATAAAAAGGGAGCAGACACACATTAAATCAATAATCACACAAATCATTATTTAATTTTACTTGTGTAAGCTCTCCTCTGTGAAGGACAATACTTATGTAAGGAGAGAGTTGATTAACCTGAGAACTAAGCAGGAGCTACGGAGCTAAAGGAGGGCTGGTTTGGGGAGGGTTGATGGGTGGGGTTGGAAAGAACACCCAGGCAGATGTGACATGGGCAAAGGCCTGGAGACGGAGCTATGTGGAAATTTAGAGAAACAGAAAACCCTTAACCTATGAATGGACTCTAATCAGGGGAACCACACAACCTTATTTTCATTTCAGAAACCACCCCTTGGCTGTAGTGTGAGAATCATAAAGGCACGTAGGACGTAGGACGGAGGTAAAGAACAGTTGGTGGCTGTTATGAAAGATCCAGTGGGGGGGTCACGGTGAGTGTGAAAGCTGTGATGGTGTGGACAGACAGGAGGGAATGGATTTGACAGATATTTAGGGGCTAGATTTGGCTGTGCTTAATGACCAGTGATTTAGATGTGGGAAGTGAGGAGAAGGGAGTTCAATGAATGACTTCCGGAGTACTGGATGGAGCAATGGGCGGATAGCGAAATGGAACACAGAGGATCAGGTACGGTGGGTGGAAAGGGTTAGGGGCAGCTGATGAGTTTCGTTTTGGACACATTTAGTTTGAAGTGTCTATGGGGATATCCAATAGGCAGAGGGATGTGAGTGTGAACTGCCAGAAAAAATTTAAAGCTGGAGTTACAGGAAATATCAGAAATCAGGTGATGGTGGGAGGACTGCAATTGATAGCTCACACAGGGAAAGCGAATTGAGTGAGAAGACAAGAGGTCCAGGACCAAGCCCTGGGAAACACGGATATTTAAGTGAACGTAGAAAGGAGAGGTAGAATAAGAGCCTGAGAATGACCAGAGAGGTAGAAGAAGAGGAATCAGAACAAAGTACACGCTGAATATTCTCCATTTGTCCCTCTGAAACTACTTTCTACCTTTCTCCATTCTGCTCTGTGGCCTGGAAGGGTGACCTCTGTGGACTGACCCTCTGGCTTTCAGAAGTCAGCCACTGGGAAGCACTGTCAGGAGAGTGGAGGGCGAGAAGAGAGGTGATTATTCTCTGGGCTTTCTCCTGCTGGACTGTGGGTTGTTCGTGGCTATGTTCCTCTACCAAAGATCATGGTTTCTGCTTTGTACCCATAGCTGCAATTCCTTTTGTCTCTTCAGGCCTAAGGGTGGGAAAGGCTTTCCCCTGTTGCTAGCTCTCAGGTCCTTCACCTGCCCTTGCCAGTTTCCCTTAATCCCGTCCAGATCTTTCCAAGTGGTTCCTTCATTCAACTCTTTCCAATCACGCCTGTTCCTTGCCATCTGTGTCCTGCTGGGCTTCTCACATTTATAGTCATGTCACAAAGCCACAGAAACAGAATGTCAAGGTGGGAATAGTCTACAGCAGAAGTCCCCAAACCTCAGGCCACAGACCGGTACCAGTCCATGGCCTGTTAGGAACTGGGCCACATGGTAGCAGATGAGCGGCAGCAAGTGAGCAAAACGTCATCTGTATTTGCAGTCACTCCCCAGCACTAGCATCACTGCCTCAGCTCCACCTCAGATCATCAGTCATTAGATCCTCATAGGAGCACTGGTCTCTGGTGCCAAAAAGGTCAGGGCCTGCTGGTCTACAGTGCCAAATGCTGCAGAGGTTATGCATGAGGTCCGTGCCGCATGGCATTCGTAGGTTGTGGGCAACCTCTACTAGCACAGGCTAAAGGGACGGTGGGCCTGACCACAGTGCCCTGAAGGGTTAGCAGAGTCATTAACTGCTCCTGCGAGGATCTTAGCTGTGGTATTTGAGGAAACTGCAGAGTGGTGTTGGAGGGATTCAAGCACGCTTTTGGCCTGTGGGAAGGAGCTATTAGACAGGGAAGGATTGGATGTACCGGAATGGGGAACGTAAGTGGACCCACGCCCAGGACTACAGTGAAAGCAGACAGAAAGGAGTATCAACCACAGAACACTTGCTTCTTAGATTAGAGGAAAGGGGCGAGTGTAGCTATGGCTAGTAAAATGTTTACTGTTATAGGGTAGAGGAATGAAGGAGTTTCTTCTTGATAGCCTAAATTTTCTCAGTAAAAGTTTAAGGACAGGGAAATTTCAAAATAGTAATTGTGAACGGGGGCAAGGAGATTAATCAAGGACCAATGAAAGCCTCAAAAGTTTGCTAAAATAAATGAATAAATAATTTATGGAAATGGTGTAAACCAGAATATAGAATGTCTGGCAAAATGATAATGTCATGAGATGAAATTGGAAGGGTAGGATGTGTCCCGATCATGGCATTTGGTCTTTATATATAGGCAATGAGGAGCTATCAAAAGTTGAATAGTGGAAAGATGAATAGGATATATTATTCAGGGGCGAGTGAGAGCCAGAAGAAGTACTAAAGGTCATAAAGAGGGCTTAAAATAATCTAGGTGATAGATAGGAAATGTGCCTTATTTGGGGGTTTAGAGTAGAGCTTATTAAGAGTTACTGAGGAGCTAGGGCCTGGAAGACTAGTGGTGATGCCAACAGTTAGATTGGGGGATCCTTAGGGCCCTTCCCCAAACTCAATCACTTTCCATCCTAATCTACCCAAAATATACACTCTAGGTGAAAACAAGCTGCTTTCTATGCAAACACTGGTCGACATAAGTTGCTTAGCCCCCGTCTAGATTGCCATACTAAATGTCTCCCTGTAGAGACCAATAGGAACGTCTGCTGCACAGAGCTTAGAGGCTACTCAGACACAGGAAATGAAGGAAAAGGAGTCAGAGATAAGTCAGAAATTTTAACTAGCTTTACTGGGTGGATGTCATGATACTATTGACCAAGAAATAGAGTATAGGAGGTCAAGCATGTGAAGAAAAATGATGAATTTTAGGTACCAGGAGGATCTATGTGGATTTGTACAACTAGGGTTGAGAACGTGAGTCTGGAGCTTGGGAGGGAGATTGAGCCTTGTCATGCAGACCTGGGCATCATCTGTATAGAGCTGGCTGTGAAGCACTGGGGTCTAAGGAGCGGGTAAAGAAAGACTAGGAACAGACTTTTGAAAAATGCTTTAAAAGAGAGGAAGCAGAGGAGAAGCAGAGGAGAAGCAGGAAAGAAAAGGAGAAAGTGTCAGGAAAAAAGAGAACAGCTCCCAAGAGTCCCCAGGGGCGAGTTAGGCCAAGGAAGGGATAGCAAGGATCATGGTGGGGTCCCTTCTACTTTTACAAAAAAAAACAAAAACAAAAACAAAAACAAAAACAACTCTTCTCTCCTTGAAAATAAATTTTTAATTTACACTTTGTTCTACAAAATGATCCCTCTTTTAATATAACTTATTAAAAAATATTTAGAATTGCTCTGAATCCCTCCAATTTTGTAGCTTCGTGATCAGCCTCCCAAAAGCTGTGCTGTTCTCGGTGCAGAATCTGTTAAAATCTGTTCAGCAGTCCCACCTGAGTGCTTCAATCTGTGTTAAAAGATGTTACTTGAATTCCCTTTGATTTTGAATGTCCTTGTCTTTGTCATAGTAGAGCCAGTCCTCACCTAGAGAACCAGCTCCCATCAGGTTGCTCTCGGTCTGCATTTGAGTATAAAAGTTAGAATCATCTTTTTCCAGTTGCGACAGATTCTCCTCTGAATATCTACCCCAATCTCTGTCACTGAAGGGCTCCTGTGTTCTTAGTGAACTAGTTTTATTTGGAGGCTCTTGTAATAGTGGTACCTGGCTCTTTGGACCCTCTTCAAAATATTCCCCTTCTCCTCTTTCACACTGATGAGCTGGTTCATCACCACAGAATTGTAACTGTTGTGTTTGGCTTACATGGTCTTCTCTGGAACCACAGTCCGCAACAGGTCGTATGAACCCCTCATTTGTGTCAGTGTCCACTGGGCTGGAATTCATGTTGTACCCTTCAGAATCTTGTTGTGAGGGTCTTAAGTTTCCACCTGTAGTGATCTGGAAAGGAATACTGTTTTGGGCTGTGTCTGATCCCTGAAGGAAAGGTTCGTAGGTACAAATGTCTGAGTCATTCTTATCAGGGTCTGAGGAAACTTCAGCAGAACATGGTGGTGTTTGTGGTAAAATATCCACATTGAAAAATTCCAAGTCTCTAAGTGAGCAGTGCCACTCTGCTGCCTCGGACTGAAGAGCTGCAACATGATCATAAATGAACGTGCCAGGGGCCTTATCGCTGGAAGGACTATCGCCCAGAGATCCGGGCAAGGTCAACGGACCCTCAGATTGGGTGGTGTCAGAGGCACTTTCCAGATGACTCTCACGCAAACCAGAGTCTGGACCAGAAAAGAGAGGTTTTTCAAAACAAGCCTCCTGATTCTCACATTTCTCCTGAAACTTCTGGAAGGCGATATTGTCCTCAAGACTCTCGAATGATGTAACATTGGCCTTCCTCATTCTCAAGTCCTCCTCCTTCGGGGGCTCACGGCTCTCCTCACCATCTGCCCATCCTTCAGTCATGTTTCTTGCGTCCTCTGAACTTACTGAACTTAGAGTAAATAAAGACCCTTCATCAGAATCGTAGTTGGTGTCCAACTCGTACTGTGTGTCAGAAGGAACATGTTTTTGCACTGGTTCCTGGTTAGCAGGAGGGACGTGTAGGCCACTATATTCGGGAGGAATGACTGGTAGGGACAAGTCCGTATCTCCTGGGTCACCGAGTGTGGCCGAACTGTAGCAGGTGGATGGCTCTTCCTCAGCACGGGCTGCCTTGAGCCTTTGCTGCTGTGCGCTCAGCAAACTAATGCAAGTGCTCACCTGCATTTCCTTAGACAGCTCCAAAGGGAACTGTTCAGTGCCCTCTCTTTCCTCGCTCTCTCCAGTCCTCTGAGCTCTTGTATGTGTTTGCATTTTAGAGAGCACAGCTGTCATTTCTCTTGAGAGCGGTAGGTCTAATTCATTTGAATTCTTATGGATTGAGCCAGAGACCATTTGTGATCTGCCAGCCAGCACAGGGATGCCCACTGAATGCTCACTGAGAAAATCGTCCTGGGCCACAGTTTCATAATGTATTCCAAGAATATCATTCCTGTAGGTGTGGTCCTGTCCTGCCGAAACCTGTGCATTATTCCCAGCATTTTGCATTCCTTGAAGAACAGACCGTGCTGCACTGTCATTTGGAACCTTGTTATTCTCTCTACTTCCTACCCGGGTGTGGCCCCTGCATTGTTCTTCGCTCTGCCAGCTGCCAGGCTCCTTTCTGCTCATTTCTAGAGTTCTATCATAAATGACAGCAGCATGTGGGCTGACCTCCGTCCCCAAGAAAGAGTCTTGATTCTCACAGAGGTTTAGATCATGGCGAGTTTGGCGCGGATCCACCCTTGGATGCTGTATGTTCTCTTCATTGTAGAAGCCCTCATTGGAATATGCACTGTCTGAACCGGGGCTTCTGTCCCGGCATCTCTGTTGCCACAGTCTGTCAACACAAGGCCTTGTCAAAGCCCCCAGGCAGAAGGCCACGAAGAACGTGATGAACACCGCCAGGCAGACGGCCAGGGCCAGGTCCTGGGAAGTGGCTTCCTTTCTGCCAGCAGCTTGCTCGTCCTGGGGGTTCCTTGCCCATCGTGATGGCTGTCCCTGCTGTTCACTGGTATCAGAGCTGGCATGGGCCTTTTCCCCCAGAGTGGAAAAGCGCATGTACATTCCTTCCCGGTTCCTCTCGGCTTTGCTCCTTGTGAGGCTTTTCACATGACTTGGACTAGTATGAGGAATGTGGGTTTCCCTGGAAGCTCTGCTTTTGGGAGCCCACCGGTGCACCTCCTCATTCTCTGAAAGGGGAGGGTGAGAACAAACACTGAAATGAGAGTCCGGTGGTTTTAAAAGCTTCTGTGAGCCCTCAGTCCTTATGTAGCTGTATTTAATGTACACGATGATAAGCAGCTTTACTGAGATTTATTGATTGATTAATTGATTGATTGATCATCTAATGCCAATATTATATATATGGCTCTGCACACATTTACACATGGCTGTCAGGCTGAGGTCTGCCGCTCACAGGCCCTGGAGCTTGTGTTTTCTTAGGCTTCTTGACCAACAGGAGGAAAGAAGCCAGACTGGAGGGACAGCCTCATTGCTTCTCTTTCTTCCATATCCTAACCAACTACATGTTTGTGAGAACATTTCATCAGCTCCCTGCAAAATCTGCCTCAGCCCTACCCATGTTCACGTTATCATTTCTTTACCTTTCTCCAGTGCTGGTAAATAGCAAAGATATTCAGGTTTCTCACCTGGCTCTTGACATTCTCCCCTTCACACTCAAAATGCCAGTCGTGGCTCTTAGAGAGGAAGGGAACAAGTGTGGCTGACAACATTGAGACATCTCTCTGATCTTTTTGGATTTCTTTTAAACCTGGTACACGTGGCTATTTCTCCTTTAATGTCAGTCTTGAACAGAACAGAGTCCAGAACTCACTTAAAAAAAATCTGACAAGGATGTGAAGTACAGTATGAGGAATATAGTCAATAATATTGTAATAATTATGTATAGTGCCAGGTGGGCACTAGACTAATTGGGGGATCACTTTGTAAATTATACAAATGTCTAACCACTATGCTGTACACCTGAAACTAGTATAAAATAATATTGAATGTCAATTCTAATTGGAAAAAAAAATCTGACTTCCCATACCCCAGTTAGGAGTTTGAGATTTAGCCAAAATAGTTAGTAATAGAAAAAGCTTTCCAGAATGTTCAACTCCAGAACTTTAGGGAGTGGCAGGGAACAATCAAGGAAAAATATCTCCTTGAAATATGTATGTTTTGTGTATGTACAGGATTATATTTTAGAGTGCTAGCAAACATTTTAAATGATCATGTTTCAAATTTTAAAAGTTTTTTTTTTTTGATAAAAGTGTGATATTTTAGGGCTTCAGGACAAAATCCTCTTCCTGTGAAATTCTGTTTTTGATCAAATCTACTGGTTTCTGAAGCAGTTGAGCTAGGTTTCTTTGAGCACGTGAAGAGAATAATTTATTAACTGAGGAAAACAGATACCAGTGATCGTTCTATGATACAGCACAAGGCTGACTAATGCCATGGATCAGCACTCTTGCTGTCATTGTTTCAAATGGGACTAAATTCTTCGTGTGCTTTTTTCATTTTGTCTGGAACCTTTTCAGAGAGAGGAGGAACTACTGACTTACCTATAGACCTGTTGCAAATTACATTCCAGTTTTTCCTCCAAGATTCAGAAATGAAATTTTGGAAGACTGTCACACTATTGTCACACTGCCATTGGTTGTCTGCCAGGTCGGCCTCCAGATGGGGAAGTTCTAGAGCAATGAGCATCATAGGCAGGACGGTGGTCAGAGCATTGTTGCTGAGGTCTACAACCTGCCCAAGGAGAAAGAAATTTAGGACAGTCTGAGGATAAAGACTTTTAGAGACAATAAATGTGCTACAGATACCGTTTATAGGTCTATGGAGGCAATAAGAATTTAGTGCAGATTTGAGAATTAGAGAATAGTAGTGGGTTTAAACCTCTGCTCTGTCTCTAACAACTCTGTGTACCTCAGCAACTGTTTTACTCTCTATGAGCCTACTTCCCAGGGTTGTTGTTAGAATTAAATGTATGCAAATCTTTAAGTGTGGTGCCTATATTAGATGCCTAATTATTTTCCCTTCCTTCTTCCCTATGAGTTATGATTTGTACTGTTAGATAAAACCTAGACTCTCCGTTGTTATCAAGGTCTAGAATTAAATACAAGGTCTAGAACATCTATATACATGGCGATGTTGAAAGTGGAGAAGATACGGGATGATGAGGACTGGAACACAGAAGAATTGTGGTTGACCAGAAGTAGCAAGGACAGGTCTTTTGCATCGAGTATTATCTCAAGGGTAGTAGTACATTTCTCTGCATCCACAGCTACTTAAAACACACAAGTGACTAATTTTTCTAGTCTAATTAGACGTGAAGGGGAAACAGGGAAAAAAAGCTATTTAGTGGCACTAGAAACAGAGAATGATCTGTTGACATTGGCACTGGCAGTGGCATGATGCAGCAGGGAAAGCATAGTTAGGTTCAGCTTCAGCCACCGTTTGCAAAGCACTGCTGCATACTGGCATTCTGCTGAGTGCTCTGCCTAGATTATCGCTAGTCCTCCCAACAGATTCCTCGTTTCCCCCTTTCTTACAGAGTAGGAAATGGGGCTGGGTCACACAGTATATCCCACATAGCCCCTAGTAATAGCGCCTGGTACATAGCAGGTGCTCAGTAAATAATAGAGAAAGAAATGAGTGAATGAAGTGGCAGAGTTGAGATCTGATCTGGCTTCACAGTGTGTGCAGTTTACTCCAGATCACACCCTCTTGGAGCCTGAGCGAAGGCCTGGGTGGCAGAAGCCTGGAGCATGAGGCACCAGACTGCGGTCTTGGGGTCTGGGGAGGGGTAGATGGTTATCAGAAGAAGAGAAAATCATAAAAGAATGCAAACCTTGCTGAAATAAAAAGAGGGCTATGGTGAAAACCAGAAAGGCTGAATCTTACCTAGGACAATTGTTTTATAAACATCAGGGAAAAAGCAGCATTGATATCTTGGGTTATATAAACTCCTAAAAAGAGCTGATTCAAACAAACAATCCAACAGCACCATAACCAAGGCCACTACATATAGAATCAGAATTCTCCCTGAACTTAGGTAGTGAGGGTGACTTTTCCAGTGTTGGGTAACTAAGCAGTCTTGATTTCCAAAGGAAGGTTGACAAAGCTAGAAAGTAGGAGACTGAGACTGGGAAGAAAAAAACTGCTTTGGCCCAGCCTTGACTAGGATCAGTGGTTTTCTTATGTATCCTTCCTCCAAAACAGAGCAAGATAGCCTGTTTTTCAAGTAGTTTTTTCTTTTTTTAATGCACGTCTGCATTTTTTTTCATTCTAGCAGCTATTATATTACAAATCATGGATATGAAAGCAAAACTGGAGACAGAACAGAAAACTAATAAAATGATTCAGAAGAAATAATTTCTGAGAAAAGATTAAAACCCAATAGTACAACCACAAGAAATAGCCATCCACCATTATTTGAAAGAAGAGTACATTATAGGAAGATTGAGAGAACCATATGATGTTGCTACACAAATCACTGAATCTACGAAGAATGGAATAAGATAAAAAAAAAAAAAGTAATGCTAATTTGAAATGCCAGTGAAACTTAATTTATTCTATCTAAAAAAGTGATGAATTCGTGCTCTGAAAACTCTATCTGGCTTCTGAGAAGAATACAACATGGGATGACATATTGTGTAGTGTAAGTATTAACTACATCTCCTGAAAAAAGAAAACCATCTATTTTAATCTGCAGCTTTCTGGTACCAAATATGTTCATCATGTTCCAAAGCCAGTTTTTAAGTTATTGCTAAACATGTAGAAGGAGTAATAAAGCAGATATTGTATAATTCTTGGCAGTTCAGGTGAATTGAGAATTATAGATGATTTAAAACATTCTTGGGTTGTTTTTTCATTTGCCTATAGTGCTGTGAGTTGAAGAAGACTTATATAGCACAATAAAAATGCATAGAAAATAAAACAAACATAGGGCAATCACACATACAGATATACTTATAATCAGTACACAACATACTAAGTGAGGTTCTGAGGCAGTCTGACAACCTGTTAGTGCTGATTTGGGGAGCACTGCCAAGTTAAGTGAGCTTTCTCATCTACGCTAATAATTACCATGGCAGACAGATTCTAAGATGGTCTGCAATGACCCTGCCTCCAAGTTAACACCCTTGGGTAATCTTTTCCCCTTGAGTGTAGGCGAGGCCTGTGACTTGGTTCTAACCAATAGCATATGGCAAAAACAATGGGATGTCACTTCCATGATTACATTACTTAAGATTATATAATGTTCTTCTTACTAGTAGGCGCTCTCCTTTGGGCTCTGAAGCAAGCTGACAGCTGTGAACTGTCTTGTAGAGAGGCCCACATGGCACTGAACTGGGGGCAGGCTTAGCCTGAGAGCCAGGGAAGAACTGAGCCCTTAGTCCAACAGCCTACAAGGAACTGAATCCTGACGACAACCACGTGAGCTTAGAGGTGGGTACTTCTCTGGTTGGCCCTTCAGGCAAGACTCCAGTCCTGGCCCATTCCTTGACTGCAGCCTCTTGAGAGGCCCTTAGCAGAAGACCCAACTAAGCCTTGCCTGGATTCCTGACCCACATAAATCATGAGATAATATATGTGTGTGGTTTTAGACTGCTAAGTTTGTAGTAATTTGTTATGCAACAATAGATAACTAACACCTATCCATGATCATCAATCATTCATTCATTCCTCTGTTTATTCGACAAATGTTTTTAAATATGTGTTATGTATTAGACATATGCTAAGCACTAGAAAACAAAATAGATGTGATGTATGTCTTCAAAGAGCTTACTGTCTTGTAGAAGGGTTATGAATCCTGCCGACAACCACGTGGGGATATAGGCATAACAACTAACCGTACCTAAAACTGAATCATTTCAGTTCTGATAAGGGCAATGTGAAAAAAGCGTATTATATTGTGTGAGAGTGTAAAAAAGGGCAACTAATTCAATCTGGAGGCCCAGGGAAGGCATCCTTGAGAAAGTAACATTGGAAGAATTAATAAGCTCTTCCAGGCAAAAGATCAGCAAGTGGAGAGGGCTCAAGGTGGAAACGCAGGAGTACAGCAAGAACGGGGAGAGCTGAAATGAGCCTGGAGAGGCAGGCAGCAGCCAGGCTCTTGTGAAAGTTTAGAAGGGCTTTAAAAAAAAGTGGCATAATCAGATTTATATGTTAAAAGAGTAGGGTGCTGTGGTCACTTTAGAATTTCTATACATAGTCTACATTTATAAAGAGCTTACTGTGTTCCAAGTATTGTTCGAAGCACTTTATATGTATTAGAACATTTAATTGTCACAAAACTCTATGATAAATAATCCAAGCCATCTCCATTTTACAGATGGGAAAGGCACACAGAGATTTGGTAACTTGCCAAAGATCATGTGGCTGGTAAGTGACAGTCTAGGTTTAAACCCAGGAAGCTGACTCCAAAGTCTCACCATTGCTTCACAAGCTACTCTTCAATAGAGGGGGGATCTGGGGAGTCATTCTGGTTGAAAGGGAGGGAGTTAGAGATTTATCTTGAAGCTATTTTTGAATATCACTTTACACAAAATTGAGGAAATTTCAGCTGTCTAAAATGACAGCCACTAGCCACACATCAGTCCAAATTGGGATGTGCAGTAAGTGTAAAAAATACACACTAGGTTTTGAAGACAGTGTGAAAAAGAGAATGTAAAATAGCTCATTAATAATTTTTATACTGATTGCATGTGTGGAAGATAACATTTAGGTATATTAGTTTATAAATTATTACTAGAATGAAATTCATCTGCTTATTTTTACTTTTAAAATCTAGTTACTAGAATATATGAAATGGCATATGTGGCTCACATTATGTTTCTATGGAACAATCGTGCCTGTATAAGGATGGTGGTTACAGATTGAGGGACTAAAGTTCTCCCCAAGGCATCTCAAGGTGCCACTCTGGAGGCCACCCTGGTATTTCTAAAAGAGCACCGAGGGGAGATTTTACAACATCCCCCAAAGAGGAGGAGAGTAGAGGAAAGTGTTTGGAGGAGAAGGACTGAAGCTGCCAAAACCAGAGCAGGGTTTTGGAGCTTTGGGGCTTCCTCACCATCACCTCACCTCACCCCTTTAGTGAGATTAACGGCCAAGGTACTCCAAAATGTGACATGGATTCTCCCCAATAAGAAGCTGACGTTTAGAACAGTATGTGGCACATGGGAAGTGCCATAGAAGTATGAGCTTTTATCATGATCACTTTTGTTATTCCATGCCCAATTTTGGTACGGAAGCCAGGATCACTAGTCCTGGGCTAGTGACATCTCAGCATCGACCAAGTTGCTTTAGAGGAACCTCCCCAAGTGTTCCGGATTGCTTAAGGCCCCCAGAATCTTTGCTGACCTTGCAGCTCAGGGAGGGAGCCTCACTAGTAGCAAAGATTTAATTTCTTGCCAACTGGCAAGTGGAAACTTGGAGTTGGCTTTAATTTGATTTAGAAAAACAATGTGCCAATTATTGATGCTGAGTATCATGTTTGAGTAAAATTCATGTACGTTGCTGAGGCCTTTCATTTTTAAGGCAAGAGAGAGGCTTCAGCAATTTTGGGGGAATCTCAAAATAGACTTACTTTTCTGATTAATAGTACTATTGGTCATGAAGAAACTCTTCAAAGTACATATTTTTCTAAGGTAAATTGCTCATATGTTTGCATATTCGAAATATTGTAAAAATTATTTTATGACCTGTAATTTTTTGAGGTCCTTGAAGGCTCTTGGATGAATTCTGAATATCTTGTTGTTCTTTAAATAGAGGTTCTCCAGTTGCAGGCAGTTGTGAAAATCAGACACACCAATTTGCGATATCTTATTGAATGACAGATCCAAACTCTGCAATGACTTCAGTTTGCATAGTCCTGTTAAAGTTAAAAAGCAAATTAAAATATAAACTGGTGATATTTACTGCACCATTGTTTGTAAGTATGAAAAATCATAGACAACCTTAACCGGTTTTCAATAGAGAAGTGGTTAAAGAAAATATGGTATGTCAATACTATAAAACACTATGTAGTCTTAGAATAGGGGCCGATCAACATGAACTGACTGAACAGTATAGAGTATAATTCCAATGTTATTGGAAAAAATAGCCATATGCAAACATATACACATATTTTGAACAAGCAGACAAAAAGGCCTGGAAGCAGGTAAACTAAGCCAGTTTTTATCATAAAAGTATGAATTTAAAAAATCTAACTTTGTAAGATGTGATAATATTTATTTGATAACATTTATATGATTTATTTATATGGATGAACTCTTTTGAGTTTTAAGGTGTTCTTTCTTTTATCTAGACATTCTTGTATTTTCAAAGGTGATAAGTTACAGCTAGATTTTGTGTTCTGGCAAAATAATCTAATTGAGTTTTTGTCTCTGCCTTTGTATTTCACTTGATTCCAGAGAATAACCAGGAGGCCCTGGTTTGGCATGGAAAATAAAGGTTGAGAACGAAGTGCCAGTCTTAGAAGTCTTCCAAATTTGGTTTCCCATATGAGTCTCTCAAAGAAGCCCTGCATTTTTACTTTTTTTTTCTGCTCTGTTCTCACATGTAGTCTGTGTCTTTAACCAACTGCTATATAACAGATCAGGTTGGTTCAATTCCAGGTTTATTCCTTGCCTACTGTCTGCAAGGTACTTACTGCGAGACTGATTATGCAGAGAGAAGATGACTTAATTGGAATGGCTGTACATCTATGTTATCATATGTTCACTTCATATGATACAGACTGTACAGACTAAGCCAGTGATCATTAGGACAACTCGATCAGGACATTATGAACAAAGCACTTGGTGCTGAGGACAAATACAGCACAGCATTCTTACAACTGGTTGAATGATATGAAATACACACAAGAAAATTTACTAGTAATACAAAGTAGTTATACCCTGATCATCGGACTATCTGCTCCGTCAGGTGACTAGTCCCTTAAGGGCAGAATTCATATCTTTGCGAATTCTTGCAATGCCTGGAATATAATATGCATCCAATAAGCCACAGGTTACAGTGTTTGAACTGCACAGAGATTTAAAAAAATTATTGAGCCAACAATAATGATTCAATACAAAAAATTTGCATTTCTAGCTTCTCTTGAAAGATTGGAAGTTCCAACTGGCATAAGACAATGTTTGTCTGGAGCTGAATGAGGGCTGTCTGCTTTAAATGAATATGCACTTCTCAAAGAATATTTCTTTGTACTCATGTCTCTATCAAAAATAGGAAAACAAAGGGTAGACGACAAAGCCTGCATGTTTGAAAAAATGGGAGGGAACCAAGGCTGATATTCGGCTGGCATATGCTAGTAAGAAACATTCCCATACTGGTTTCTAACATGGCTTTTGCTGACTCGTGTTCTGCCCCATCCCCTGGTCAGCCCCACTGTACGGGGCACGTCAGTATTTCCACCCTGGAGAAAATGTGTCTTTGTGGAGTGAAGAATATTCCTATATGTTTTAATATGCAAATATATGGGTTTGTGAGAAAAAAAAATGCAACACAAGACACCAGTGTGAAAGAAGCTATAGTTTCCTTAACATTTTCATGATACCTGCCTGGCCTATATAGGGATGTGAACTTATGGTTCCTGCAATTTCTCAGTGAATTGAATACGAACTGAATATTAATTGAATTGAATGTGTCCACTAGGAGTTCAGTGGAGGGGAGATCATGCCTAGCTTTGGAGTGCAGGGAAGAAATTATTTAAAACCCCTATTTAATTGTGTACCCTTTTTGTGCTCTGAGCATTTCACAAACATCTCTTTTTAATACTCACAAAGCCCTGGGAGTTATTACCATTTTGCAAAAGGCAAAACCTAGGTGCAGTGAAGTTAAGAACTTGCCTGCCCTACCTCATGGTAGCTGAAGAGGTAGAGCTGGGACTGAAACTCAGATTTAAAAAAAAAAAAATTATATTGGTTTCAGGTATACAATCCATTGGTTAGACATTTATATAATTTATAAAGTGATTCCCTCGATTACTCTATCACCCATCTGGCTCTACACATAGCCATTACAGTACTATTGACTACATCCCCCATGCCGTAATCTACATCTCTGTGACCATTCTGCAACTACTAGTTTGTACTTCTTCATCTCTTCACCCTTTTCATGCAGCCCCCAGCCCGTTCTGTCTGGCATTCATCAGATTGTCTTCTGTATCCATGAGATCAGGTTTCATTTAGAAACTCAGATTTCTTAAACATTACCCTTTAACCATGCACATTTCTTAAAAAAAAAAAAAAAAAAGACATGAGCAACACCCTGAAAGATAACTTGAATTTAGAAAAGAGAAAATAGGCTGAGGTAGGGCTCTCTACACAAGAGAAAGATACGGGCCATGGAATACATAAAATTGCCAAATGTATTGGGCGTTGTTTAGTGATTCTACTTGTGTCAGTCATATAGCAAATATGGTACTTAAGATATTGAGTTTTACTTCAGCTCTGTTTGTGATTTTTGATGTGAATCAGGATATATCACTTAAGGTTTCCATGGCCCAGCTTCCTTTCTTAAAAATTGTTTCTCACAGGTGGAATTGAGATCTATCTTTGATTACTATGATCTTCAAGTATTTTGAACTCAGTGCAAGTGAGGTGTAACAGTTTAGATTATTGTTCAGCAAATATTCACTTCCCTGTGAGCAGAATATATTTCCCCATCCTACTGAGTTGAGTTTGATCATGTGACTTGCTTTAGCCAATGAGATGTTAGCAGACATGATGTGAGTAAAGATTTGAAATATGCTCATTTGGCGGGGCTTGTTCTTGTGGCTTCTTCCAAGAACAATGTCATGAAAATAACCTGCTATGATTAGCTTGCTGATTCAAAGACAATGAGAGGTGTGACCTTGTTGTTTAGGGTCTCTCAAGATGGAGCTGGGAAATTTGAGTAAACTCTTCCATGATAGTTGGCCACATTTCTCAATGGGGGAAAATATATTCTTTTAAAATTTTTGCATGGTGAATCAATGTTGAGTGAAAGAGGTTGGGAAGTGCATGAATGGCTGGGGCTTGGGTATCAGTGAATAGATTCTATGTTTCAAGAGAAGAGAGTTGAATGTTGGGAGGAAAATACGATGGCACTTTTGCAGAGATGAAATTATTTATTGAACTGCTTGCTAATGATCACATAGGCCACTGGAGGCAAGAATTTGATTAGTCTTTGCATTTAAGTGGCCAGAAGCAGTTTTATTACTTCCAAGAAATTATCTCAGTGTCTAATAGGAAAAAGGCCACAGAAGGTATGCCCAGACATTACACCATCTTAGAAACATTCTTTTGGACCATAAACTTCTTAAATGCTCTCCCAAGTGTGATAACCTGATAACAGAGGAAATGATGATATTCAGGGGTTATGGCTTCAAGTTCAAAGAGTATTAAGAATTGGAATAGAGTCTAGAATGGCCCTAGGTAAGATACTTGACTCATAAGGCCAGCCCTACAGGTGAGCCAAAGACCTTGCCCTATTAGCTTAATGACATGCATGCATTTTGTTACTTTATAACCTGAACTGGTTTTGAAAACATTGGTTATTGGTATTTCCACAATCCAACAGCAATCAGGATAAAATGTTTAATTCCCTATAAATGAAAAGAATACAACATATTTTTGTCTTTACAATACACTACTTATGTGTTTTTACTCCACCAATTTCAAAATCAGGTATTATTTCATCTCATTTCTAACACATTTCTCTCTTGGATTCTGAAATTTTGTAAGTTAATTAGTGTCAGGCTGTCATACTAGTCTGTCAGCCTAACTGGAATTATAATAAGTGTTGGTCTGACAGATTTCCAGGTACTCTATGGGCACTCTGAAAAGACTGCTTGATGAAGGTGGGAGAGTTTAACTGGAGACCCATCCCATTGTTTTTAATTTTTTAAACTAATTTTTCCATTATTAACACTGTACTCCAAAAATATAGGAGGGAGGTAGAATGATCAAGGTTAAATTCATGTCCGGCTTCTGTTTTGAAAATTGCATTGGCTGGCACCTCCTCTGGGTGTTTTCCCAACATGGAGCTTAGTGGTGACATCACAGTTGACTCTGAAGACAGCGAATTAGCTGACATTGGATTTGTCAATGTGATGTTTCACCCTTACAGAAGTGGGCTTTCCTGAGTGAAAGTGACTTTTCATTGGCTCTATAAATTGTCACCATTTTAAGATATGTGGTACATGATTCATAAAGGTACACATATACTACAAGTCCAGTTGCTTGATTTCTGCTTTCTCAGATATCTCTAAGTTATTATTTTAGATGAAAGCAAACACCTATATAAGTAGACACAAATGATTCTTGACTCATGAATTTTAGTGGGCCAGAAGTCCCATTCACTGCAATAGTTATTTAACATTTTAAAAGATAACATGAGACTTAGACAAAAACAAATTTATTATTTGTTTCTAAACAGATTGTTATTCTCAATTTGTACCAAGGGAGTAATTATAACTAATATTTGCAAACTACAAGGTTACAAAGTACTTTTCACATATTTTAATAGCTGCCATTTATTACGCCAAATACTATGGTAAGTTAGGTTCTTGAGATACATTTTTCTTTACTCTTCACAACAATCCTATGAATAAATATCACATTATCCAGACATTACCTTTAAACAGGTTTAGAATAAAGGAATCAAAAAAGCTCAGAAATAGCATGGCACTCTAGACAGCACCTTTCTCTTACCAGCTTTTCTTCTCCAAAATAAGATTTCAAAGTCTGAGTTATCCAGCCGTAGTCACAGAATCATAAAATGGGAAGGGATGTTAGAGGGGACTCAACCCAGTAAAAACTGAAAATGTATGATGATTTCAGGAAAATAATTCAAATCACAAAATGCCATAGATAAAAGAACTCTGAGTTACATCCAATTAGATCAGGGCTTACACTGGACTTCCATCACCCATCCGTTTCATTCATCTATGGTTTCATTTGTTGGAATTCTAATGGAATTTCAGATGCAGGATTAGCTAATTTCACTTTTTTTCCTTTTTTCCCTGATATTTTGGGAGGCAGAGTTTAACTCAGAAAAGGAAGATGGGGCTATATCTGCATTTTATAGGTATATTTGGTCCTTAAATGAAATTGTACTTGCCCTAACCTCCTATTAGCTCTAGGGGAATTCATCTATTTTATGGAGATATGATCACCATTTCTCTATTTACTCTTGTGGTGGGATAATATTTTGACATATTAATCTTTTATCTCTCTCTCTTCTCTTTCCCTTTCTCTCCATTCGAGCAGAAAGTAGGCTCTGTGTTAATTGTCCCAGGGGAGGCACAATTGCAAGGCACAACACAGAGGAGCCTACAAGCCTTTCTGGCTTTTGTTTTCCAAAGGCCTAAACCTTTAGAGGAAAGGAATTTCTGGAACCAGACAGATGATTTTGAAGAAACAACAGGGGGAAGAATTTTCTCCAAACTGAAAAGACTGAAAGGAAATGTTCTTTGGGTAGCAGATGTAAGGGACACACACACACACAAACACGCACACACTTTGATACCTTGTCAGGGTGTAAGATTCTAGAGCTGTAGTACAAATCTGGAAAAAGGCACAGGAAAACTCATGAAAGATTTATGTTAAGTACAAGTACCTTACAGCCCACCCCCAACTGATCCTAGGAGAATGAAGGCTTAGAATCAGAAACTACGTTGAGTTATGGACAGTACAAGGTTAGATCTCTAGTACACTTAAATTTGTGGGTTGAGATTCACATCAACCATACTAGTTAAAACATATGTTATCATGGATATGAGTAGCTATAACAATGTTCATCAAAGAGTTACAGAAAACAAAAGGGGAAGAACTTAAATGTTGTTTGATTAAACCAGTTATATGTATATATGAAAATTATTTAAAATATTATTTATGAGATTGCTTAAATAAAAATGTTCAAAATATTCTGTAACATGAAAATACAAGTTATAAAATATTATGCAACATGATCCATTTAAAATAAAAATACGTATGTAGATGTGAAAAACTTCAAGAGTATATATTACATGAAGGACTTTAATTTTTTCCTTAAAAAATTTTCTTTAAATCCTAATGTTCTACAACTAACAGGTATTCTTTTTATAATAAGAGCAGTACAATAAAAATTATAAAACAAATTGCAATTAATTTACACTTTACATTGATATTATTACACTTTTTTCCATAAAATATTTTATGGAAAATGTCAGGGAGAGAAGACTCCTACCCTTCTCACATAATTCTGCTGATATGATTACTGGAATAGTGATTCCTGCCAGGCTATTATTGTCAAAATGATGCTTAAAACAAGACCAGAAGCTAGAGAAAAAGAATAAAAAGAACTGAAAAATGAGAAAAACTAAATATGCATAATTTGAGATAGAGAAAAATATTAATGTTTTTACACTTTATTTTTTAGCATAGTGTCTTATACAAAGTAAGTACTTAGCAAACAGTAACCAAGACTGAAAACAAATGAGGAAAGGAAATCGTCCAGCACTCCTGAATGTAAAAAGAAACAAACAGGGCCAATGAAGCTCTGGCTAATGAACCCGATTCATTTCTAAATAAAACACTTGTGGATTAGTTAAGGAACTCCAACATGTAGTAGATTATTAAATGTCAGAATTGATGAGAAGTTATTATAAGCGGGTATGTGGGGAAAAAAATAAGAGGGTATGTGGAGTATCCTGTTAGAAACCAAGGTAAGGAATTCTGATTTTTATTAGATGATGAGAAAGTTTACATATTAATGTATAATATTAGCATATTTCTAGTCTACATTTGGAAGACGACTCAATAAGTAGACACGAAAAATATTCTAAGAAAAAAATTATAAATATGGCAACACATTCAATCTGATTTGTAATACATATTAAAAGTAACTTATTTCTCAGTGCTTTTCTATATTTAGTCACAGATATATATATATGATCATCAAAGTAGATAATTTTAAATCATGTATTATTATTCAGCTCTTACATACTTCCTAGTGTCTCTCGACAAATTCATATAACATTAAATTATAGTAATGGGAGGTTTAATTACATCAACCATAAATTCCACATAACTGCAAATTCTGTGAAGAAACTCCTCTTATTATATTTGCTCTTATCAAATTGTTTTACTTTCAGGTGTTTCCTCGAAACTGAAAACAAACATGGAATTCTTATTGACATAAAATATTAACTCTCCACACACTCATTGTTTCTTGATCTAGTCCATCTTTTAAGATTGTACTTACCCTTGGGAATGTCACTGAGTTTATTTCTTTGAAGAATTAGGAATTTCAGAAATAGAAGCCCATTTCTCAAGTTGCTTCTCTGGCGTTTCATTGACGAGGACTTAGGACTAGGTAGAGCCAACAAGATGGCGTGAATGGCATTATTGTTGAAGGTTAATATTTCCAAAGCATGTAAATGTGCACGAGGGTTTATGGTTATTTTCGATATGAGATTGTTACTGAGGTCCAGATGTTTTATATTCCATTCATTTTTCATGGGAAACTGTAAGAGCACCCTAAAGAAATTGTAATTTACATCCACTGTGGCTGCTGTTTGTGATATGTCCACAGATGTATCAGGCTTTCCAGTAAAAGAACAATTTGTCAGAAGATATCCATTCCATTGGCACTCAGAATTGAATAAAATACTGCTTTTTCTTGTTGGGTTTGTCATTGTTCCAGGAAAATAAAGACTTATAGCTATGGCAATGACTCTGAAACATAGGTTTTTCATAGTGCCTGGAGAAAGGAAAATGAATTGACTTATTTATAATAACTTATGTAAAAACTAACAGCAAAGCAGAAAATTTAATTTAGATTTAAGATATAGGAAAATTATCTTGCTTTGATTGCCAATGTAAGTGAATCTTTGATTTCCTAGAAGTTTCTTAGAATTTCTTAGAAATTGAGACATTAAAATGTAGCTACCGAAATGATATAGCTGAAGTATACAGTTACATTTATGTCACATTCTAAAAAAAGAACTCTCCTGATTTTTCAGAAAATACATATTTACTTTGGCCTCACCTCTGTGTCTGCTTTTCCAGAATCATCCACACTGCAGTCAGCTTTGGAGTGAGGGAATCCTATCAAGATTAAAGATGTTTCTGCTTCCTTGCTGGTCCTGAGTACTGAGCAAAGTCTGTTATGCTTATCTATGACACTGTAATCAGCCATGTGATTTATTATGTGAGTGACAAACCATCAATTACACTAAACTGTAGAACTGTATGGGTTGAAAGTTCAACTCACAAAAAGAGACTCTGACTAGAAAAACTATAAGCTTTGTCTTTGTGACTTTTCAAATCCTTTTGAAATCATTTAGATACATTCAACATAAATAAAATGAGTTATAAAAAAAGATACATTTGGAAGACAACTCAATAAGTATTTTATTAAGACATAATAAAATATAGAAATATCAAGTACCTTTGTCACTAAAGTTTCTTGGGAAGCAACTGAAAGTTTTAAAATAAGTATCTACAAATTTCAATGGCTAAATATATACACAAAAATTTTTTTAAAGAAAATTAATTTTTGAGATTTGTTTTAAACTAAATTCCATTAAAAAACCAGAGAGCATACAAACAACCACATTATTCAGTATGTAGGTTTGCAACAAAATGTCCCTTTTTGTTCTGATGGGTTTGGCACTATTGTTCTCATCACTAATCCGAAATGCTGGAGTGGCTTAACTGTTTTTCCTGCCACTACCTCTCGACTGTCCTCTTTCGTGGTCCAACCTGAGATTCTGAATGGTTATTTCTCCATAATACTGTTTTCCTCATATTCTTCCCTCATTCAAAATCTTCAAAGGGCTCCTTCGTGCCTATAGTCCAAACCCCTCAGGTTGACATTCAAGATTACGTTATCTGGCTGAACTTGTGAACTAGTTAGATAAGTACATGTGGAACAGCTACAAGATGTGGCTGTGCACAGAACTGTATGTGTACATCTCATGCTAAAATTAGCTTTTAGTTCATTTCCAGTTCCAAGCTCACTGCCTTTTCCTCTCTTCGGTCTAAATCCTACATATCCTTACATCTCAAATCCTGTAGCCTGAAGACCCTTTTTCTAGCTTTAGCCTCTATTTTGTTTGTTTTCAGAAATCTTGCAGTAAATAGTTATTGAATGAATGAATGCATGTTAGTAACATGGTTTGAAAGAATATCGGTATTATCTTGCATTGCTATTTCTTTGCTTTGTGTCTGTTTTTAACTCACAAGAGATTCTTGATGTCTTTAATGACTAGAACTATAAGTTTTGAGTGTATGTATGTATATACACACACACGTATATGTTTTCCCATGGTTTATAAATGAATGTATGAAGTGAATGAAATTTACCATGTAACTTTTAGCTTTGGTTTCATACTAGGTCAATTCTCCCATATTTTGAAGGGCATCTAAATTCAGGTTATACATAGTGATGAACTGCAAAGGTGCCCTGAAGCATGGAGAAGTGATTTATTTTTATAGTGTACCTCTTACATAATACCAGAAATTGAATTGATTTGTACAGTAAGGTATTTGTTTCTATATTCAAAGCTGCAATCGTTATATATACAACTGTATACCAAGCTAATGTAACAATATCAGCAATGACAAAAAAAGTAATTCATAAGCATATTACTTTGCAGCGTTGAAGAGAAACACATGGTTGAAAAATACTTATTCTTAAGGGGACATGAATTAAAGATTTTCATTGACATGGTTCTTTCTAACTTGAAGAGATCTGTATATTCACTAATAGATTTGAGTTCAAAACAGCTAGGTAATGATAATCTTATGTCTTACAGTGAAAGGTATTATTTTATAAAGAAAAATTATATATACTACATATAAACTTATATGTATCAGGTAAGGAAGCCCTGAGAAATCCAAAAAAATTTTCTGAGTTAATTGAAAACAATTAGATAAAATGTAAATCTTTTAAATGGACATATTCAAGCAGAAGTATGAGGAAGCAGTTAAAACTTCTGGGTGTGTGTGTCAGAGAGTGAGAGAGAGATAGGGAGAGGGCAGTAGAAAAAACAGAAAGTAGAAAGGAAATAAAGAGTCCATTCTTATTTAAAAGGAAGAGAAGTTAAAATAATTAGAAGAAAAAAAGCAGAAGAGGATTTTTTTTAAGCTGTAGAAAGAACACAACAGTGATACACTTTCTAAGGCATACCTTATGATCCTTAGGTAGTTTTCAAATGGGTCTCTATCTGGATCAAGCCAGGTGGGAATTTTAGACAGCCTGTGAGGCTCCACCCACCTGCCCATGGAGCCTGCCCTGTGGGAGCCTTCACCCACTTTCATTACCAGGCTCTGGCCTCTTGCCACAGTGACAGCGTGCACATTCCCCTGGGATACTGAGGGAGGAGCCACCGGAGAGAGGCCTTCTGCAACGCACAGAGGGTGGGACTATCCAAACTGAAACTGTACAACTTTTAATTTTGAGTTCCGGGATTCCAGAGAGGTTACAGAAATACTCATGATGTCCCATTCTCAAACTATGTTTAAATTCATCATATTCGTATCGATTAGGTAGAAACCTGATAATGTCTTAACCATTAAAAAATTAACAGCGATTGACAGAATCTTTATTGTAAACAGAGGTCATTAATAGTTATTACAAACTGAATTAAATGAAACTCAAGTTAGCAATCTTAAACAGATTTATAGGTTGATTTTTGTATGACACGATTTGTAATTTTTGCCCCATCGACACTTTTTAAAAGATTACTAAAATTATCAGCATTTCAATGGTCTTTTTTTGTCAAGTTTAACACCAGAACATTCTTACTCTCAAAAAAAAAAAAAAAACCTCATTCAAAAATAGGTAGAACTTCCAACTTTAATCATCAGAACTATTATACAAAATTTGTTTTTTCCTGATGCAAAAAAGATACAAATAAATATATTTTAAAATACTGCAGGCCATATATAGGCTGTCCCCATCTTGTGTTGTTTTGCATTTTTCCTATCTGTCCATTAGAGTCTTGAAAATATCTTGCTTTTATTTCATTTGTCTCCCTCACCATTGTAATCCACCTCTGAAGTACCGCAGTTCTTTAGACAAAGGTGTCTTTGTTATCTACCTCTCCTTGGCTGCTGCTTGTCACTTCAGTGCTCAATGTAGGGGAGGAACAATCAGCAGAAAGAGGAAAGTTAACATTACAGTTTATAGAAAAATACTATCTGGAGGAGAGAATGGGTAGCTGAAGCTTTGCTGTTATGCAAAATGGGTCGCAGGTAAAACGGACGGTTTGTTTTTGATCTGCTTTCCACTGAATTTTTCAGGTCTACATTTCAGTGAAAAAGCACTTAATGGAGATGTATCAAAAACACAAGTATTTCTCAAAGAGGAGTAAATGTAGATTTCATGAATTCAATAAATAATACATTGTAACAGTGTTCTGTAATTTTTATAAAAATATTTATTTAAAGAAATTTTCAAAACAAATCAAAATAGAGCAGAACTTAAATTTAATGAACTTAAAATTAAAAAATATACTGAGCATTTGAATGAAAATTCCAATGGATTTTTTCTGGATATCATTCAGATATTAAATGATACTGAATATATTAAAATAGCTTCTGAATATCACTACAACTAATAACACTCAGAGGTTATAAATTTCACTCTTTTTTATTCATTTAAAAGCTGCACTCAGTACCATGTAGTAAACCAATCTCTATTTTAGTATCTTTCAATGACTATTCATAATCTCTAAAGCATCAAGTTCTTCTGTCAGAGAGAACTGTAACAATATTGCATGCAAATTGTTTTTTGGATTGATTTTCTTATCCACACAGTTCAAAGTGGCCAAGACAGAATACTGTTATACTTGAATGCAGACTGGGGCCTATGATTTATGACCACGACCTACTTTATAGCAAACAACTTTGAAGTCTCTGCCCCTGATGTTGTATATGTCTTAATAATACCAGAGTT
The DNA here is from genome assembly GCF_000151845.1 of Pteropus vampyrus. Taxonomy (NCBI): domain Eukaryota; kingdom Metazoa; phylum Chordata; class Mammalia; order Chiroptera; family Pteropodidae; genus Pteropus; species Pteropus vampyrus. The sequence goes on along the minus strand of NW_011888858.1, from coordinate 5,733,707 downwards.
CCTCTCAAGTTAAATGTAAAATACTTTTAAAAACTGACTTGAGGGTTGTAAATGATTGCAATGGGATGGAAATATTAGGAGTAGAGATCAAGTCTCATACCTCCTTAAAAATTACTTGTATTATCTCCTGAATAATTATCTTCTGCAGTTTAGTCTAGTGCTTCCCAGCTATTTTCCAGGCATGACACACATTAAGAGTGGTATTTATATGGTGCACACTAGTTAGCAGAACTTGCGTGGGGCCTTGGCCCCCCCACTTCTTATTGTGTTGCCCTGAGGGCTGAGGGTATAAATATTCTGGCAACCTTTTATTCCAATTCAGGTACTCCGATGTACCAGGGCCCAACAGTCAGGAAACTGGGGTCACCCATAATCAGGCCAATTTGACCTCTCTATAGTATATTTTGGATTTGGCTTATGATAGTTTAAAATCTAACAGGAATTGGCCATTTTCTTTTCAACAAGAGATGGATTTTTTAACTAGAGTAAGCATACCTGCTTTGATTGTAATCTGTAAGTTTGAATTAGTCTTTGTTTACCTTTCTAGAGTTTTAAATAATTAAAACTATAGTGCAGGTAGTGAAAAGAACATGATATTTGGAGGCAGGTGCAGTGAGGTTTGTCTCACACCTAAATCTCAATCCCAACTCTGCTATTTCCTATGTAATATTAGGCAAGTTCCTTAACCGATCCTCAGTTTCCCAATGGGTAAAACTGGGATAACAACACCTACTTTCAGAGTTCCGGTGAGAATTAGAGATATTACATATGCAATGCCTAGGATGTGTAAGATGCTTAGTAAATGACAGTTATTATCATTAGCTAAAAGTTAAAGCTGAGATGGTATTTTAATTTCTACCACATTGTGAACGCTTAATATTTATCTATATTTAACAAATAAACATTCTATTACAGAGTATTTTCTTCCTAGTGCAAAACTAGGGAACCATAGTTTCTTACTATCTCACATATGTGAAGTTCTTTAATGACTTCATTTGCATATGAGAATATGGCTGAAAGTTAATGCACTAAAAATCTGTCTTTCTTCTTAGAAGCCAAAAGACAGAGCATGTAACACTTATTGACGGCATAGCTTTTAAGTATCTTAAGTGGGTCTATCCCCATTAGTTACCAAAAGCTTACTTAGAGTAAGTTTAAATAGTTGCTTCAGCCCTTTATCCTTTAGACAGGAATAGTGGAATTTTAAAAATACATTTTTCAAGATTAATTTTGATTTATTCACTTCTGATAATTATTTTAGAGAACTATAATTTGAAGATCAGTGCAACTTAATAAAATGTATTAGAATTTAGGCTCTCTGAGAACATTTTAAATATGGAGATTATATATAATAGATACAGTAGCGCTCTGCAGATAAAACAATTACCAGGTATCACAAACTCTGTAAAAACATGATTTGCATGCATACTTAAAAAAAAAGTCAAGTCAAGATATAAACATACTGATGACCTCTCAGGTTCTTCTAATGAGTATTTCCACAGGGGTTGTCTGCGATTTGGCAGCCCATGTTCTGGCCTGTTACTTGTACTTTGAAGAGAGTTCCGTCAGCACACATGCAAAGCTTGTACCGCACCCAGTCGCCAGTACCAAACTGGTCTCCACTGGAGGAACTAGGTAGACGAGTTGTGCTAACCATCACAGTTCCGTTTAGGATGATGCTGTTTTCCTGTCAGGAGAATGATAATATAATTTATTTACCTCTGCAAATGGGGTTAGAACAAATTTAATAAACAAAACTTAATGAAATATTAACAAGAAAAAAGGCAGTAAGAAAAAGTCATGACCAAAACAACAACAAAGAAAACAAAACTAATGTCAAGATTCAACTAGTGATCTCTTAGTAATAGTCCAAGTGTAACCAATACACTTGTAATAAACTTGTAACACAAGTCCAAGTGTATACCCATACACTTGTAACACAATTTCTCAATCAGTTAAAATTACATCAAAATTCCGAAGCAGATAATAAGACTGATGTTGACAAAGTCTCAGATCATTTTCATTTGTTACGTCCTAAGAGAGTTTTAATATAGTTCCTCGTTAATAAGGTTGATAAGTTCCTGATAATGAGAAGAAAACTCTTTTTTCTCCCAGAGGAAACTGATTTTAAATCTCAGTGCTTTTGCAACACCTCAAATGAAGACTTGGACCATTCAATTTTGAAGACCAGACACTCAGAGGAAACTGCCTGGAGGTTCTCTTCTGTATTCCACTGTTCCAGGAACATTCTTGAATTGTAGGCCCTTCCTTTTTAGGAATTCCTAAGCCTCTCTCTTCGTTCCTTTCCTTCTTTTCATTTATTCAACAAACAACTGTTAAATGTCTGCTATGTGTTAGATACTTGTCTATGTGCTGGCGATAACGGTAGTCAACAAACAGGCAAAGTCCAAGTTCTCATAGTTGACATTTCAATGGGGAGAGGCAGACAATAAACACACGAATGGGTAAAACAAATAGGATGTCATTTGAGAAGAATAAATCAAGAAAAGTAGAGAGAGAGACTAGGTTGGGGTTCTACTTTACACAGGTGGTCAGGGAAGGCCTTTCTGTTAAGGTCATAGTCCAACAGAAACTGGATCATGTGAAGGAGTAAGCCATGTGGGTAACTGGGGAAGTACTCTGGGCAGAGAAAACAACACACACAAAGGCCCTAAGGTGAAGATGTGCCTGGTGCTCTAGAAATAAGCAGGAGGCCAGTGGAACTGAAGCAGAAAGAGTGAGGGGGTGTACTGGTAGGAGATGAATCAACGAAACAACTAGGGGCCAGAAATCTAAGGCCCTGGAATAGACTCTGAATTTTATTCTGAATTAGCTAGAAAGCCATTTGGAGGGTTCTGAATAGCGAAGTGATACGATCTTTTAAAAGGATTACTCTGGCTGCTGTACGGAGAACTGACTACAGGGAGAAAGAGGAAGCAGTAACCACTTAGGAGGCTGTTCCAACAGTGCAGGAAAAAATTATGATGGTTCACACTATGGTGATGGTGGTGGTGGTGGTGATGAAGATAGTAAAAAGCAGCCAGATTCTGTACATCCTTCTGAAGATAGAACCTGAAGGCATTACTGATGGACTGACTGATGGGTACCACTTAACTAGAAAGGGAACCCTGAAATAAACGTGTGTTTGGGGAGGGAGGGAGGATATGAAGATTTTAGTTTTGTTGAGGTTGAGATACCTATTAGATATTAAATGGAGATGGTAAGAGGGCAGTTAGATATGTGAACTGTAGTTCAGAGGAGAGAATAAAGCAAGAATTCCAAATTTGAGAATCATTAGCTTATAAAGAGTATGTAAAGCAATGAGAGAAAGTTGGTTATGAAGTAATGAGAATGACTAATTGACTATGACGTGATAGTATATGGAATAAATATAATTCTTAAGTGATAACTTTTCCAATTTTGTTCCAATGCTGCCATCTCGTGGTCATTTCATTTTATTTTCTTTAAATTGTTAAAGCAGTTATTTTTTAAAAGTAGTTTGATAAAATTCTTTCTAATGATTAGCTATACACTTAAAAACTAACCACTAATGTTAACTGAATTACAAAGCTAATTATCTTTTCAATACGGGCTTCTTTTTCTTTAACTATGAAGAATCTGATATGTGTTGTATGTATATTTCAAAGTATTTTAATATTTGTCATGTTAAAAGCAGGTAGAATTTTCAGGTGGAAAAAATAAAAGATGTAGGTAACTCGCTAATGGCTAGGTACCCATTTATCACATCTATTGCTTCTTTGAGTTACCAGTACAGAGAACAGCAGCCCCACTGTGCCCATTCTTCAACACTATACTCTTAAAGGAATGGCTTTGTATATGTAAAAATTACTCAGTACTGCTATCGAGTTTCCGGTAAGAATCACATTTTATGTTCATCTTTATTATTTAGAGATTGGAATATGT
>NW_011888858.1:5714925-5729733 GCF_000151845.1 Pteropus vampyrus | reverse complement strand
GAAGCAGTAACCACTTAGGAGGCTGTTCCAACAGTGCAGGAAAAAATTATGATGGTTCACACTATGGTGATGGTGGTGGTGGTGGTGATGAAGATAGTAAAAAGCAGCCAGATTCTGTACATCCTTCTGAAGATAGAACCTGAAGGCATTACTGATGGACTGACTGATGGGTACCACTTAACTAGAAAGGGAACCCTGAAATAAACGTGTGTTTGGGGAGGGAGGGAGGATATGAAGATTTTAGTTTTGTTGAGGTTGAGATACCTATTAGATATTAAATGGAGATGGTAAGAGGGCAGTTAGATATGTGAACTGTAGTTCAGAGGAGAGAATAAAGCAAGAATTCCAAATTTGAGAATCATTAGCTTATAAAGAGTATGTAAAGCAATGAGAGAAAGTTGGTTATGAAGTAATGAGAATGACTAATTGACTATGACGTGATAGTATATGGAATAAATATAATTCTTAAGTGATAACTTTTCCAATTTTGTTCCAATGCTGCCATCTCGTGGTCATTTCATTTTATTTTCTTTAAATTGTTAAAGCAGTTATTTTTTAAAAGTAGTTTGATAAAATTCTTTCTAATGATTAGCTATACACTTAAAAACTAACCACTAATGTTAACTGAATTACAAAGCTAATTATCTTTTCAATACGGGCTTCTTTTTCTTTAACTATGAAGAATCTGATATGTGTTGTATGTATATTTCAAAGTATTTTAATATTTGTCATGTTAAAAGCAGGTAGAATTTTCAGGTGGAAAAAATAAAAGATGTAGGTAACTCGCTAATGGCTAGGTACCCATTTATCACATCTATTGCTTCTTTGAGTTACCAGTACAGAGAACAGCAGCCCCACTGTGCCCATTCTTCAACACTATACTCTTAAAGGAATGGCTTTGTATATGTAAAAATTACTCAGTACTGCTATCGAGTTTCCGGTAAGAATCACATTTTATGTTCATCTTTATTATTTAGAGATTGGAATATGTACTTTATGGGGAAAAGCTGTTTAAGAAAGATAAAGAACTTTAATTTTTTTCCCCTAAGAACTATAAAATTAAATTTATAAAAAGGAAAGATTTATTTTTAAGTCCTTAAGTTCTCTTTTGTCATTTAATGCTTGGTAAAACAAATTTAATTAGCTTTAGTTAAGTAGCTTCCAGCAGGCGTTCAAAGACATTCTGAATAAATATGCTTTGACCAGAATTGTGAGTAGGTGAAGTGTTTTTGGACTTATGGCTCCCGTATATAAATTTGTTACCTATTAAAGTTCAGATGTAATCTGTGAAGTACAAAGAAAATCTCACTTTTCAACAGCTTTAATAAAAGCAAAATCTTTTTCCTTTATTTTAAAATAGATGTATACATAAAATACATTTTATATATTTGCTAATTGATTTTCACATCACTGGATATAAAATCCAAGAAGAGATATGAAAAATCTGTAACTTAAAAAAAAAAAATCCTGTCAACTTCATGAAATGGATACTTAATCTTCCAGAATTCTCTTTTGGAAGTTTTTTTTCCCCCCTTTTAAAATAATGCAGGTATCGTGTAAAAAAAATTTTTTTTAGAAAATAACAAGCAAGTAGAAATTAAATTAAAATCATCTGTTATCCTGCTACCCATAGCTAATCATTGTTGACATCTGGCATACTCTTCCAGGTTTTTATAAACATACTTACATTCTGAAAAATAAAAATGAGATATTTCACAAATTGTTTTACAACTTTCTTTCACTTCACAATCCATTTTGGACATCATTCCACATCAAAAATATACAACTACATTACCATTTTTAATAATTGCATACTATTCCACATACAGACTTATGTACCCAAGAATCTAATAATTCTCTTTAACTCTTAAAAAATACTCACTGCTTTTAACTCCATATTACCACCCATGTGAAATTCAATGGTTTTGCCCATAATGAACACTCCTTCATTTCCACGCACTATAGCACGCCCATCAACTTTTATATTTAAATCACTAGTAGCATTGCTGGTAATCTGAAAATTCCAAAAAAAAAAAAAAAGGTAGTAAAAAGAATTTCTAAATTAAAATGAGAATTATTATCTGAGATAGAAGAGTAAAAGTTTCAACTATTAAATATGAATGGCAAGTGTTTTCATTCACAGTTTACAGATGTCGAGATAAAGAGAGATGACTTGATAACGATCACACATGAGCTAGTTAATGACACATCTAGAACTAATCCTTTCCATTGTTCTGAAATTTACTTCATACCAATATCAAACAGTAAAACTCTCCTCCCACTTGGTAGCTTTAGACAACAATTCTCTTCCATAAATAAAGCAAAGAAAATAAATCATACCCTTTCAGTAGAGGCTTTTTGAACATTCAAAGTATTCACTCCACTTGGTAAATGAAACTCATGAGTTTCATAGTCTGTGCTGAATAGGATATTCTGAGTCCTTGGGTCGAAAAACTGCATGCCAATGTCACTTGTAATAGAAGTTTTGTTCTTTTCTACACTGAGCTTTGTTGTCCCTTGCTGAAAAACAATCTTCAGAAATATACTTTATCATTAATATGTTTTTGAAGAAGACTGCATCCAAAATTCATCAAGAACATTATAAAAACACTTTATAATAATAGACTAACTTAAAATAATTTTAACCGCATTTGTCTGTCCCTCCTCCACCCACTTGAGAGAAGAGTTCTTTAAATGAGGGCTTATATTTATTTGCTTATACTGCTCTGCACAAATACATGGGTCACAGGGCAGGCAGATCGAGGCTGAAGATGGGCAGGGGAGGTAAGGATACCTCCCTGACATTCTATGCAGTTAAAAACCCATGTTATAGCGGACATGTGGCATGGGCTGCCACTGACTAGATTAGTATATTCTCTTCTAGACTTCCAGAAATTAGAGGGTATTCTAACCTGGGAAGGTGCTATTTTTAATGGTTTCCTCATATGGAGAAGAAAAGGGTAAATTATGTTTTCTTACAGTAATTATATCTTTCACAGAAAGAGCTACCATGGAACAAAATCTAGAATATTAAGAAAGTCTCTAATATTAATAAATTCTAAGACCAACAATATTATTAAATATACTTATAAATTTTCTCTAAAGGAAAAATATCCATTTCCAATAATCAACTCTACGTTTTTACAAAGAATTTTTCTTTAATGTCCTTCAATTACTATGGTAACTTACAGGCTGGTTGTTGCCAATGATGACCAAATTTTCATTTCGCCTTCCTCCTACTGTACTCTTATAAAGAGGGTGTATAACTCCCATGTCAGATACTTGTTTAAACCGAAGCAGACCACTTTCGTGAAACTCCATGCTGTCACAGCCATTTGGTCCAATGCGAATCACAGCCCAGATGACGAGTGTTATCTAAAAAGGAAAACAAGTACACTATTAATAGGTAGCATATATTGCATACATTTTTTAAAGCATTTCATTTTATTATTAGTTTCAAGTATACAGTACATTGGTTAGACATTTATATAGTTTATGAAACAATCCCCAATTATCAACCACCTGGCTGTACACATAGCCATTACAGTACTGCTGACTACATTCCTTAATTAGCTAGCATACATTTAACATAACTGGAAAATAAATAGAAAAGATAATTGCCAAAGGATTACACTTTCTAAGCTCTTTTATCAGGGAGATGAACATATCAGTTGGTTTTCCACTTATAAACAAACGAATTTTATTTTTTATCTCGGTATTAAGTGCAAATAGCTAAAAGTCAAAAAGTGCTAAAAGCTCTTTAATAAAAAAAGCAGTTTCTTATTCCATCTACCCCCTCTATATCTCATCCAGGGACAACCACTTTCAACGATTTTTGCTATTTTGTTTAGAATTATCTTCATATTTCTAAATAATATGTGTATATCATTTCTCTATTCATCAATTTTAGGTTTTATCTATTAATTTCCTATTTTAGCAGATGAGAATTTTAGCTCATTTATATTTCTTCTCCCCCAACTCCAATCTCAAGTTTTGGTTAAATCCATGCTCAGTATTTTCAGTATTAGAACCGTGTAAATATTATTCACTGCTAAGCAAATACTGTACTATGATCGCAGTTCTTTTCTTGTACTTTGTGGCTCTCAGTTTAATATTTGTCTTTTGCTTACTTAGTTTCTTTTGAAAATCTGACTAAATCTTTTCAAACCCTCCAACATTTCTGTCAGATGTCTCTCAGTAAATGTTCTAGAAGTCTAACCTCTCAGATAATTTATAAATTCTATTTTTCTCTCCTAGGAAACCTTTCTGGAACCCCTATCTTCTTGCTCCCGTCTGGGCTGTTACCCTTTGGTTCTGCTGTGCAGCTCTAAGCATGAACGTTTCCTTCACTTTCACACTGGAACGTCCTTTTGTCTTTCTCCTGCTTTTCCCTCTAGACACCCAGTTCCCTGTATCCTTGTCTTCAACTTTCTTGGTTTAATATCTTCTTTTGGTAGTGCATATCCTCCAGTGGCTTCCTTAGAAAGAATGTATATGAAGTGAGTGTGCATGGGCAAAAAATGTCTTTATAATCCCTCACATTTGACTGATAGTGTAGCTTGATATAGGTTTCTAGATTTGAAATTGTTTTCTCTATGAATTTTGAAGGGCCTTGCTTTCTTGATTCTAGTTTCCAGTATTGCGTTTGAGAGGTCCAATGCCACTCTGATTTTGTATTCTTTATACAAAATAAACTGCTTCTTTTTCTTCTGGAAGATTTTAGGATCTTCTCTTTATTTCTGGTTTTCTTAAATTTCACAGTAATGGCCTTGGTATGAGTCTATTCTATGCATTCTGCTGGATCCGAAATGGTAGTTTTCAATCCATTCCAGGAATTTATTTATTTATTTGATAACTTTCTCCCCAGTGTGTTCTCTCTTCTCTTTCTGAAACTACTGTTAACAGAATGTTACATTTCCTGGATTGAGTCTTTAATTTTATTGAACTTTCTGGAAGCGTTCCTTTTCTTTATCTTCCTTCCAATATCCATCTTACCTTATCTTGTCTTATTTTATCACCTATCTATCATCTATCTATTTCTATCGGTTGTTCCTTATTCTTTAATTGCTCTTTTTTAATGGCATGTTATCCTTGTTTCATGGGTGCAATATCTTTTTATTTCTCCGAAGATACCGATTGATTTTAGTTAGTTTTTTTTTTTAAGTCTTCTGTTATTCATTGCATTTTCTCCAGTTCTCTGAATTCCTACTTTCCCCATGGTTTGGATGTTTTCGGTCTCTATCATAATTTTTTAATTCTTGGAGTTTTCAAAAAAAATATACTGATCCCCGGCAGTTTAGTGTTCGTATTTAATAAACAGGTTGCAAAAAGTACTCTGTGTGGGGTGAGGCTTGTGACTAACAGGCTTCACAGTAGGAAGATCATGTGGCTTTTTCACTAGGACCTGCCAAATGTCAATATCTTCAGGTCTTTTCTCTAGGTGCTTCATTTTCTCCAGAGAAGGGTATTTTATATTTTGCCCATGTTATCTCTTGCCCAGGGTGTCAGGGAGCTGGAGGTAGAGGATGAAGATAAGAAAGGCTGGGAAAGGGAGCTTCAGTGCTCAGGATTCAGACTTCCCTGCTTTCAATATGGAAACCCATCCCTACCCTCCTCTGTGCCAGGCAGAAAGAATCCTCTCTGGTTCAATGTCCCAGGCAGAAAGAATCCTCTCTGGTTCAGTGTATTTTTGTGTGGAGTTAGGAGAAGTGGCTGCCTCACTGCTGGCTGGAAGGCAGAGGAAGGCTTGGGATCTCATGGCTCCTTCCACAGATTTTTCAAACAAACTCTGTTTTCAGTTCCTGCCTCATTCGTGCTTTTCAGGGTACTTATACTTCCAATTCCTGAGGCTTTTCAGGATTTTGCAAAGCACGTTTGCCAACACATCCTGCAACACTTTTCCCAACATACACACAGCAGTTTGTCTTCTCTGATAAATTATTTGCCATTCCTCCTCCGATTTTTTTGTCTTCATATATTATGGTTTAGGATTTCAGTTAACTCCCACTTTCTTTCAAGACATTTGTTTCTTGACATTTTCACTTTGGGATGAGCTTTTCAGAGAGCAAGGGGATAAGAATATCTTTATTCTGCCATTAAAAGTTTTCAATAAAATAAATTTACGAAATAAATTCAGAATATGTGGTCCTAGTAAAGCTATTTAAAGTATCAGCTCTTTTCAATTTAAGTAAACAATTAGACACAAATGTTTTAGATGTACATAAAATACAAAGGACTGGCTCGAGAGTATTACAAGTCAAAAATAAAGTAAATGGAATCACTTTAGAACTGCCAAAGTCCACATTCACGATCAGTGGTAGGTGCACCAATAATCATGCTCTGAAAATATCTATCCACACACATGCCAGAGGGGTTCAAATTTAACCCTCAGATAGTTACAATCTTGGATTAAAAGTCTTCTTCATTAAAAAAGCAAATACCTTTGGAAAAGGCAACATGCCAGGTCCTCAGCACCTTAGTGTAAACCAGTCTACCAGATCCACTCATTTTCTGACAACGGAGGCTTAAAACTATAAAATATAACATTCTACTGCCATCCTCGGGTTTACAATTTTAAAATCTAGCTGATGAGACAAGACTAAATATGGAAAGAGTTGAATGAAAACAGAGAGAATAATATTTTTTAGGAGAGGTGAATACGACAAAATAATCTAGGCAAAGGATCAACTCTCTTCCACTGAGTTGATCATACCCTTTTAAAAGAATCCATGAACATTTTTTTCTACATAATACATGGCAATATTAGCATACTAGGTTTTTTATACATATTCGCTAAAACACAGTAAGAGATAAAACATGTGTAGAAAAGCAGAAAGTAAGAGGGTCCCAAAAGAAATTATAGAAACAAAGTCCATGATTTCACTGAAAAATAGATGAAAAATTCCCCATGGTTATTAAAAAGAATATTCTGTACTATATACTCACAATTAAGTTGATGACAGCCAGGATAAACAAGAGGATAATCACACAGATGGCTAAATTGCCCTTTCTCCCTCTCAAGCCCGTTTTATGGAGGCGATCTTCATCAATTGGAATATATCCGGCTTTAAAGTTACTATTGTGCTCTTTATTGACATTCCTTCTCTCGACGGCCTTCTCACGCATGGACTTCTTTACAGGACCATTGGAACTTTGCTAAAACAAAGTATAACACATAGGAACAGCTATACTCTCTCTTTTTGATGCATTTATTTATTAAGTGCATTGCATATTTATAATCAAAGAAAGCTGAATTGGTTAGTAATATATTTTCCATTAATATTCAGGTCACATTGAGTTGCAGGCTCTAAGTAAGGACATTACTGTGCTTAGAGGGGTAGCAGAGAAGAACTTTCAGTGTGAAAACATACTCGATACACATTTCTGCTCTCAGTTGTGAACAGTCCCACTTCAGTAAAGCGTACACTTAGCCCATTTGGGGGAAGAGTTGACATATACATCTACAGTGCATAATCTTGTTTTTATTAATGATTTATAATAATTTTTTAAATTATGTATATTCATTTATATGAAAAGTATTTGGAAAGGGTGACACACTTTGTTATTTGTCATTCCAATTGGCTAAAGCTAACATTATTCTAGACCAGCAGTTTTCAAAGTATGGCCTGGGGATCCCTGGAGGGGTACCCTGAACTCTCTCTGGGGTCTGGAGGGTAAAAACTATATTCAAAATAACACTAAGATGTTATTTTCCTTTGTTACTCTCCTCTCATGAATGTACAGTGGAGTGTCTAGAGGCTACATGACTATATGTGATGATATTGCTCTAATAGCTAATGGCATGTGTGTTTATATATTCCTGTGTTTAAAAATTTCTCAGTTTTAATTTCTAATATGGTAAATATCAATGAACTTAACTCATATACACAAAAGCTCTTTGGGATCCTCACTAATTTTTAAGAGTATAAAGAGAACCTGAGACCAAAAAGTTTGAGAACCTCTAACTTAGATTATGGTTGAATGACACTATAGGTAATACCCTGGTATATTATGAAGACAAAAGGAATGGGTAGAAATGGATACTATCCAATTTACATGTTTTTTAGAACTTGAGAAAATTCATTTATTAAAAAGGTATTTATTAAGCACACTAATAACATAAATAGGAATACAAAAGAAATACAAGGTCCTTATCTTCTAGATATTAAAAATGTGACCTGAGTACATGAAATAATTAGCAATACGACACAGGATTCTATATGTTCAGGGGCCAAAATCAATAGCCTAGACAATACAAGCTGTGGAAATCAGTGGGAGGAAAGACAGGATGACCTACATATGTTGCATTTGAACTAAATGAGAAATAAACACATCCCTCAAAGTCAATGAGAAGGACTGTCAGGAGATACAAATTTGAGAGTCCTCAGCCTCGAGGTAAGTTAAATCTATGAGGTCATATCAGTTTACTGTGAAAAACAGTATAGAGGGAAGAGAAGAGCCAAGGATGTAGACTTGGGAAACTTTACATGTGCAGGAACAGTGGAAAATGAGAAATACAACGAATGGTAAGAAAATCAAGGATGTGCAGTAATGCTGAAATTGATTTGTCAGAAACTGCCTCCATAAGATGAACTTTGAGTAGCAAATTTGTAAGTAGAAATTAGTCCCGAAATGATGCCACCATGTATACATGTATTTTTGAGTCCAGAAGGAGAAAAAAGGTGAGAGAAAACTGTAGCTAAAGAGTTATGTACTGTCAGAGGAAAACTGTGCCCCTTTTGTTATTGTTGTTGTTGTTAGTACTTCCTCCCACCCCCAATTTGGGGAAGGACTTATATGTTTGATGGCAGAGGGAAAGATGCCAAGAGAGGCAAAGACCAAAGATCTCAAAGTAGGGAAGGATAATGTGAGAAACAAAATCCTTCAGGAGCCAGGAGAGTGATACAGAGTACAGGAGAAAAGGACAGTCTGAAAGGGTGGGCTCTCATTTCCTTGAAATGGTTCACACCAAGGAGGGAAAAAGATTCTTCTTTTTCCTAGGAATCTTAAAGGCAAGGTCATCTGCCAAGAAAGAGAGGACAGGGCTACTGGGATCTTATGGTGGCAAGGATAGGAGGCTGGTTGAGGGCTTATGAAAAAAGTCAGGAATAATCATTGTGAGTAATGTGGCAGATAAAAATTTTAAAATTCCACAAAGCAGTAAAGAAGGCTCTGTGAAGAGAATTTAATCTACTTAACAGATTTTTATCACAAATCAGGCTGGTGGAATATAGTTGTGTAGGTTGTGTATCTGCATGAAGTGAGGATTTCTTTGTCCAAATATGAGGATGCACTGACGCTGCAGGCATTTTAGAGCTCAATGTGCATTTTGGTAGTTTTTCCCAGAAGGCAGTAAAATACCTTAAGGGAGGTGTGCCTTTTTCTACTTTTCACAGACACTTGTAACAGTGCTGATGGATGGGCAATGTAAGTCTTACCCAGAGTTTGAAAATAGGTCTACAGAAAAGATAGGGCAAAATTTATCCCTCTTGGGATACATTCTTTACTCTTCCCTGCCAATTCATGTACATTATTATATTCATTTAATGCATTTAACATTTATTGAAGAGTTACTATATGCCACATGCTCAGACTACTAAAATGAGCAAGACATAGCACCTATCCTCAATGTACTTACTTAGAGGCAAATAGGGTAGACAGACGTGGTCACTACCAATCGCAGTTTAACATGGCAAGTGCTGTAGTGGAGCAATGCACACGATACTGAAAGGGTACACAAGAGGAATGAAACTCTACCTGGCGAGAAGCGGGCATCAGCGAAGGTTTTTTTAAAAAGCTGAGGTTTCAGTTGAATCTTGAAGGATAAACAGGAGTTAGCTAGGCAAAAGTACAGAGAAAGGTATTCTAGAAAGAGGGAACAGCGTGGAAAATTTGAGTACAGGTCATTTCTGAACAAACTAATTTTGGTAGCTTTATGTGGAGAGTGAAGAGGGAAGTATATAAAAAAATGTATATATGCATTTATAGGAAATATATACAAGCATGTATAGGAAATAGGCAAAAATTGAGATGAGAGATGTGGTTAGGGGCCAGTAAATGAATGGACGTAAGTACCATGTCAAGAATGACGGACTTTATCCTGAAGGTGATGGGGAACTATTTAAGATTTAAAATAGTTTAGTGATACAATAGAATTTGAATTATAGCAAAATCAAACCAAAAAGAGATGAACTGGAATAGAAGTTTAGAGATGAAGATATCAACAGCAGGTTTCTCAAATGAGGGCTTGACTGAGCTTTGGCACTGGAGATGAAGATTGTGGAGCAGAGTTATGAGGCAGAACCGACAAGACTTGGTGACTGAGTGGATGTGAGTATATCAGAGGGATCTATAATGACTCTCAAGTAGGACCTGCTACATAATTTGTGGAATCCAGAGCAAAAAGACGATGTGGGTTTCTTTGTCCAAATATCAAGCCTGGGACAGCACAGCATTAAGCCAAATGGGAGGTCCCTTCTGAGCACCCCTAAATTGGCCCAGCTCCCAAATTTCTAGCTAGGTCAACTAGGTGAATGGACAGTTGTAACCTTTTTAATGGTAAATATGATGCAATCCAGTTTTAAACATTTTTGAGTTTGAGGTGCCTGTGGAAAATTCTGTTAAGTGCAGGGCCGGAGACATAAATGCTTGACTTTGAAGTGGAGATTGAGGGATGGATGACATTGCTCAGTTTTGTGTGAAGCAAGAATATAATCTCAGCAGAATCTCAAGAACATCAATAGGTGATGTAGATTAAAAAAGAACTGTCTAAAACAGAAGCTGATAAATTAGGAAGGAAAGCAGGAAAGCCAAGGAACAATCATAACCTCAACAACTCCAAGCTTTGTCTCCTTCCACTTTCACTCATTCTTATTTTGTTTTGTTTCATTTTATTTTACTATTACAATAGTTTGCCTATTGTCTTTAGCTGATTATTCTGCATTTATTAGGCAATTGGACTTTAAACTCTTTGAAGGCAGATTTCATGTCTTCTATATTTTATGTCGCTAAGAATGATTCTTTCAGTGATATACATCTAATTGGTCTCTAAGAGCAGTTAATTACCCAAGGAAATTTTTCCAAGAAAAAAAAAGATTTTCTGCGAACAGAATGTTAGCTACTTGACTAGTATTTATTTTTTAAATAATGTTGAAGAATGAGATTTTTTTCAAAAGAAACTATCACATTATAGGTTTTTTTTTTTAAAGGGGAAATAACAGTTAAAAGAAAAAAGTGACAATGAAAATTATTTTTATTATACCAAACCACCCTAGTAACTATGGGTATGTGTACGTATATTTAAACACACATATTCAAGTATATGTATAACATATGTATAGCCTGATTGGGGGAAAAATAGCCTTTTAAACAATTCTTAAGTTACAGGTTTACAATGAAGAGCAGGTTTTACTTGATAAAGCATTTTTAAAAACTATTTTAGACCAATCAGATAGTAGACAGTTTTCTACTGGAGACTAACTCTCCAAAAACCAAAGCGGGAGGAGAAATCTGGATGTCTGCATATCCATACCCGTCCTCCATAAGATGAACTTTGAGTAGCAAATTCGTAAGTAGGAATTAGTCCCGAAATGATGCCAGCATGTATACATGTATTTTTGAGTCCAGAAGGAGAAAAAAGGAGAGAGAAAACTGTAGCTAAAGAGTTATGTACTGTCAGAGGAAAACTGTGCCCCTTTTGTTATTGTTGTTGTTGTTAGTACTTCCTCCCACCCCCAATTTGGGGAAGGACTTATATGTTTGATGGCAGAGGGAAAGATGCCAAGAGAGGCAAAGACCAAAGATCTCAAAGTAGGGAAGGATAATGTGAGAAACAAAATCCTTCAGAAGCCAGGAAAGTGATACAGAGTACAGGAGAAAAGGACAGTCTGAAAGGGTGGGCTCTCATTTCCTTGAAATGGTTCACACCAAGGAGGGAAAAAGATTCTTCTTTTTCCTAGGAATCTTAAAGGCAAGGTCATCTGCCAAGAAAGAGAGGACAGGGCTACTGGGATCTTATGGTGGCAAGGATAGGAGGCTGGTTGAGGGCTTATGAAAAAAGTCAGGAATAATCATTGTGAGTAATGTGGCAGATAAAAATTTTAAAATTCCACAAAGCAGTAAAGAAGGCTCTGTGAAGAGAATTTAATCTACTTAACAGATTTTTATCACAAATCAGGCTGGTGGAATATAGTTGTGTAGGTTGTGTATCTGCATGAAGTGAGGATTTCTTTGTCCAAATATGAGGATGCACTGACGCTGCAGGCATTTTAGAGCTCAATGTGCATTTTGGTAGTTTTTCCCAGAAGGCAGTAAAATACCTTAAGGGAGGTGTGCCTTTTTCTACTTTTCACAGACACTTGTAACAGTGCTGATGGATGGGCAATGTAAGTCTTACCCAGAGTTTGAAAATAGGTCTACAGAAAAGATAGGGCAAAATTTATCCCTCTTGGGATACATTCTTTACTCTTCCCTGCCAATTCATGTACATTATTATATTCATTTAATGCATTTAACATTTATTGAAGAGTTACTATATGCCACATGCTCAGACTACTAAAATGAGCAAGACATAGCACCTATCCTCAATGTACTTACTTAGAGGCAAATAGGGTAGACAGACGTGGTCACTACCAATCGCAGTTTAACATGGCAAGTGCTGTAGTGGAGCAATGCACACGATACTGAAAGGGTACACAAGAGGAATGAAACTCTACCTGGCGAGAAGCGGGCATCAGCGAAGGTTTTTTTAAAAAGCTGAGGTTTCAGTTGAATCTTGAAGGATAAACAGGAGTTAGCTAGGCAAAAGTACAGAGAAAGGTATTCTAGAAAGAGGGAACAGCGTGGAAAATTTGAGTACAGGTCATTTCTGAACAAACTAATTTTGGTAGCTTTATGTGGAGAGTGAAGAGGGAAGTATATAAAAAAATGTATATATGCATTTATAGGAAATATATACAAGCATGTATAGGAAATAGGCAAAAATTGAGATGAGAGATGTGGTTAGGGGCCAGTAAATGAATGGACGTAAGTACCATGTCAAGAATGACGGACTTTATCCTGAAGGTGATGGGGAACTATTTAAGATTTAAAATAGTTTAGTGATACAATAGAATTTGAATTATAGCAAAATCAAACCAAAAAGAGATGAACTGGAATAGAAGTTTAGAGATGAAGATATCAACAGCAGGTTTCTCAAATGAGGGCTTGACTGAGCTTTGGCACTGGAGATGAAGATTGTGGAGCAGAGTTATGAGGCAGAACCGACAAGACTTGGTGACTGAGTGGATGTGAGTATATCAGAGGGATCTATAATGACTCTCAAGTAGGACCTGCTACATAATTTGTGGAATCCAGAGCAAAAAGACGATGTGGGTTTCTTTGTCCAAATATCAAGCCTGGGACAGCACAGCATTAAGCCAAATGGGAGGTCCCTTCTGAGCACCCCTAAATTGGCCCAGCTCCCAAATTTCTAGCTATGTCAACTAGGTGAATGGACAGTTGTAACCTTTTTTAATGGTAAATATGATGCAATCCAGTTTTAAACATTTTTGAGTTTGAGGTGCCTGTGGAAAATTCTGTTAAGTGCAGGGCCGGAGACATAAATGCTTGACTTTGAAGTGGAGATTGAGGGATGGATGACATTGCTCAGTTTTGTGTGAAGCAAGAATATAATCTCAGCAGAATCTCAAGAACATCAATAGGTGATGGAGATTAAAAAAGAACTGTCTAAAACAGAAGCTGATAAATTAGGAAGGAAAGCAGGAAAGCCAAGGAACAATCATAACCTCAACAACTCCAAGCTTTGTCTCCTTCCACTTTCACTCATTCTTATTTTGTTTTGTTTCATTTTATTTTACTGTTACAATAGTTTGCCTATTGTCTTTAGCTGATTATTCTGCATTTATTAGGCAAATGGACTTTAAACTCTTTGAAGGCAGATTTCATGTCTTCTATATTTTATGTCGCTAAGAATGATTCTTTCAGTGATATACATCTAATTGGTCTCTAAGAGCAGTTAATTACCCAAGGAAATTTTTCCAAGAAAAAAAAAGATTTTCTGCGAACAGAATGTTAGCTACTTGACTAGTATTTATTTTTTAAATAATGTTGAAGAATGAGATTTTTTTCAAAAGAAACTATCACATTATAGGTTTTTTTTTAAAGGGGAAATAACAGTTAAAAGAAAAAAGTGACAATGAAAATTATTTTTATTATACCAAACCACCCTAGTAACTATGGGTATGTGTACGTATATTTAAACACACATATTCAAGTATATGTATAACATATGTATAGCCTGATTGGGGGAAAAATAGCCTTTTAAACAATTCTTAAGTTACAGGTTTACAATGAAGAGCAGGTTTTACTTGATAAAGCATTTTTAAAAACTATTTTAGACCAATCAGATAGTAGACAGTTTTCTACTGGAGACTAACTCTCCAAAAACCAAAGCGGGAGGAGAAATCTGGATGTCTGCATATCCATACCCGGGATGACACGAACGACAAGCGGCTGGAGCTGACACCCAGGCAACAGCTGTTCCTTGGCTGCTGTCCGGGGAGCCTCGCGGCTCCAGACTGAGGTTATTTTTACCCGCGTCTACGCGGGCCACTAAGCCGGGCACGTCCTGGCGCGGGCTTCGGGCTGCCACGGACGCCTCCAGCCTCTCAGAACAGCGACCGCTCCTCCTCCTCCCGGCCGAGGGACGGCGGAGCCAGGCGGGGGGCCCGGCTCGCTCCTCCGCCGCAGCCGCGCAGCCCCGGCCTTTGCCAGCATCAGGGCGGCGGACAGCTCCTCTCGCCCCGCCCC
>NW_011888858.1:5708145-5714875 GCF_000151845.1 Pteropus vampyrus | reverse complement strand
AAGTAGTGAGGACGCCTCTCCCTCTCCCCCTCCTTCCCCATCACGCCCGGCTGGTGCCATCCCCGGCCGTGACGTCCTCCTGGCTTCATGGGTCTGGGTCTTTCTGGCTGGGTGGAAAGGGCATTTTCGAGAGTACACGTGGACGAAGACTGGGTGATGATCATGTGGACAGAAGGTAACAAGTTACTGCCAGTTAGCCAGCTAAAATCTTGAAAACGGAGAGTCCTCAAGGACAGTCACTTCAGGGATGCTTCTTAACTTTGGAGGGATTTGTGAAGTCTGGAGCTTTTTTTCTGTGGCATTGGGGTGGGTTTTCCATTTAGTATTGGAGATAGTGTTGATGTGCATCCCAGGGAACCTAATTTAACAGATATTTACCACACACCAGGAACCCACTCAAATGTACAAGTACCTAGAGTACGCATTCCTTGTTCCCTGTCCTCAGTATAATCCAATAATCCTCTTAGTTAAAAAATATAAATGCAGTGAGGGCAGTAGCAACCTTGGAGCAAGAACTGTTCCTCAGCTGAAACCACTTCTAGTAAAGCACCTGTCGGCTCTAGGGCTGCCTAACTCAGCAGGAAGCACCAAAGAGACCAGCTGGCAAACCCTTCTTTTTCTAGGAACTAGGTCAGTTTTGCTTTTTAATGATTGGAGTCATTATTTTACTTCTCTGCCTACTTTACATCACAGGAATGTTGTGAAGTTTAAATAATCTGTCACATAAATAATCCCTCATTAAAGTTTTCCTTTTCTCCCCTGATTTTGGCTAATGTTAGTACCTACCCATTCATCAATCTCTGTATCTTCTTTCCCAAATGCTAGAACCACCTGACTCACATCTCTAGGCTGACTACTGCCTGGATCTGCAGTACAAACCAACGTCTTAGGCAGGAAGACGGTCAGTTACAGCCCAGGGCTTTGGGGATCAGCAGTTAAGTCTCTGTAAATAGCCTGGCTCTGATCCCATTTCTCAAATTTAGATAACTGGGCTTTTGACACATCTTTAGTTCCTGTCTCCAGTTTGGGTATGGTGATCTTTCTTATGTTTTGCCTCTTTCCCCTCTGCTTGGAAAGTCCTTCTCAATTTCTCTGGCCAGCACACTCTTACTCATACTCCAAGAATCCATTCAAATGTCACATTCTCTCTAAAGCCTTCCCAGGCTTCCACAGGCAGTTGTAGTTGGTCTCTCGCTTAATTCTGCTTCTAGTCTTTTGTAGCACTTTATGTCATATTGTATTTTGTCTTGTTTACCTGTCTGATGTCATCTAAAAGATGGTGAGTTCTATCTGGAAGGTCCATGTCTTACTCGTCCTTTTACCTCTAATGTCTAATATAGTAATGAAATTTAATAAATGTCTTAGAAAATAGCCTGATATTCCAGTTTCTAAGACTAGAGCCCTGCTTTGATTTTGCCAACTTCTCTCCCATTTAGGTGGTGAGGTACTGATAACTTATTTTCCTGATGCCACATGTCCCTTTGGCTATCTGAAAAATCACCTTCTCATGGATTCCTCATTGCTGATCTCCACCTCTCTGACAGGACATCTCACTATACTGTTTGATATTAATTGCTATAGTCTTTAAAGAGATCCAGTACACTCACATGACCACATCTTTAATATGGTCACTTCCAAATGTATTCAAGCTTTTTTTTTCTAAAATAATATTTAGAGTCTACTATGTACTTGGCAGTCTCTAATTCTCCCAACAGTCTTAGGAGATAAATCTTATCATCCCCATTTTACAAATGAAGAAATTAAGACTCAGGGATTAAAAGGCTAACTAAGTTTTTAACTAATAGAGAGGCAGGATTGAACCTAGGTTCATCTGACTAAAGTCTTTGCTTTTCTACCATATAACACAGTCTTTAATTCTACCTTTCTTTTTGCCTGCAGCGTATTTATTAGCACGTGGAAGTACAAACGAGGATAGAGTACTAGTCAGATCATGAAGACAGTTATCCCTTCATTCACTTTATAGTGGGTTGAATAGTGTCTCCTAAAAAGATACATCCAAGTCCTCATCCCTGGTACCTGTGAATGTGATGTTATTTGGAAATAGAGTCTTTGCAGATGTAATTAAGTTAAGGATCTCAAGATGAGACCACCCTGGATTTAGGATGAGCTCTAAATCTAATGACTGGTATCTTTAAAAGTTGAGAAGACAGAGGCATACACAGAGAAGATTGATGTGAGGGAGGCAGAGATTGGAGTGATGTGTCTACAAGGCAAGGAGTGTCAAGACTGTCACCAGAAGCTAGGAGAGTGCATGGAACAGATTTTCCCTCAGAGTTTCCAGAAGAAACCAACCCTGCTGACTTCTGACTTCTAGCCTCCAAAACTGTGAGAGAATACACTTCTGTTGTTTGAAGCCACCAAGTGTGTTATAGCGGCCCTTAAGAAACAAATTCACACTTCAAGCTCAACACATCCAAAGACTGGACTCAGAATCTTTTTCTCCAGTCTGCTCTTCATGAGTCCCTTAGAGAAGGATACCACCATCCAGTCAGGAACCTCGAAGTCATTTTGCACTATTTCTAGTGTGATCCCTCTAAAATACCTGATCATGTCATTCCTCTCCCAGTACCTTCCACAGTGAAAATATACATCTACTACTTTTAGCCTCCTTTCCTGCCTCTTCTACAAACTCATTTTTACTCCAGCCACATGCAATATTTGCATTTCCCATCTATTTGCCAGAATGCTTCAGATTCTTAATATCTCTGTGCCTTTACATATGCAAATATTTCTCTTTTTAATCTACCTCTTCTATTTGTTTGCTTAAACTCAGCTCAAATGATCTGTCTTCTGGGAAGCCTTTCTTAATCTTTCTCCCCATCACAAATTTCTGATTTCTGTGCTCTTCTCTGTGATCTTCAAGCATGTCTATATTGTCACATTTATCCCACTACATTAAAATTTATTTACTTGCCCATCTGTCTTGTCTGTGAACTGGTATCTCCAGATTCCATCCATCTTTAAGGACCAACCTCAGCCCCGCTGCCTCCTGTCAATTACCAAAAAAAAAAAATCTCTCTCTCTCTCTTTCTCAAAACTGTTATTGCACCAATTTGCTATGAGACGCATTTGATACTTAACACACTATCTTGTGTTATTTTCCTTTCATGCACATATAATTTGCTCACAAGTAGTAGGGGCAATGTGTACAACTCTGTTGCTCTAAATCCTGAAAACATTAGCAACCAAACATATAATATGTACTTAGTAACTTTGATGGGTAAATACTGGATTGTTTTTCTCCATTAGGTAAAAAATATTACTAGTACCCGAGTCTTTCTGACATCTGTCCACTCTAATGCTCACCAGGCACTATCCCAGGGAAGAATGTCATTAACTCTCATCTCTGTGTCTCCTAAGTATTCTTCCTGGGTCTAGTCCTGCCCCTCTAAAGTTAGCCTCTAGGACCTCCTACATGATATAAAAAAGAGACAAGAATATACTATTTACAGCCCTTTGCTGCTTCTCTACTGCCTACAAAATAAAGATCACTTCCTTTAGTCCGATATACAAGACTCATTGTCACTGAACCCCGGTCTATCTTTTTAGTTTTTTTTCTCTGATTCTGTCATCACACTAGACTCGCATTCATTATTCTCTGCCTCTCCATGTAATTTTATGCCTCTTTGCTGCTGTCCATCCTGTTCTATCTTCCTGGTGAATTCTCCATCCTTCCAGAGCTGGCTCTAAATGTCACTTTTTTCTGTAACTTTCCCCCGATCCTTTTTTCAGAGGGATAGATGAGGAGGTAAAGGAAGCATCGGTGTTTCCATAGTATTTTATGTTTACTCTAAGGTAATTTGTCACGTTGAACTATAGTTGTGTCTCTCTCCTGAATAGATTGTGAGACACTAAGTCTAATTTTATCTTATTATTAAGGTAGATGTTTCTGTGTTTGCTGCACAGTTCTATAGTTTACTTAGGTGCTGAGGGTTTGCAACTGTCCTTACTGAGAACTAGAAATTATGATGAGGATCTCACCATATATCCTTGTAATTTATTGCATATATTTATGTTTGATGTAACAAAATTACATACACAGCTCTCACTTCACCGAGTGGATTCTGTTAATCTTTTGTTGGCTTCTTAATATCCCAAATTAAAAATCTCTCCAATTGACAAATGTAGGTCAAATTCAGAGTGGACAGAACTAAGGACTTTCAGAAAGCCTGTTCCATTCTGATGTTGGACACATTATACTTATCTAGAACAAATGGCTTATGACTGGGTGATAGAATTGTGATGCCATAGAACAACCAACTGGCTATTAAATTTGCTTTCTTCAAACTCAAAGGGATTATGACATCAGATACAAAGCAGCCAATCATCTTCTTTTCTTCCTTTCTCCTTCCCTTTCTCCCTCACTCCCTCCCTTCCTTTTCCCTTTTTGTTAACAATTCAGTTTAACAAACTTGTACAATTGCGGTGGTGAAGATATAAAGCTAAATAAGCCTTTTCCTTTTCTTCAAGAAGCTCACAAGCTTATATATGAGGCCTACAAATAAGCATAATATCCTGTGATCATTGCAACAATATTAACATGTCCGAAAGTTAAAGAGAATTCATAAAGAAGATAGTGATGAGCTCTGAGGGGTTGGGGGAGTTAGGGAGATTTTTGTCGGTTTGAGCTAGGTTTAAATTGATTAAAAGTACAGCCATAGACAAATCCTTTGTTTATTTTCTGGAGGTTAGGTTTATTAGTTATTCCAGCAAGCATGTAGAATAAATTGTATTCAAGAAAGATGCTCAGAGACTCTGCCTTCTCAGCATCCCTAGGTAACCTTCTCCTGGCTGGCTCTTCAGGCTCTGCCTCCTCTGAGCTCAGTGCAGCCTTTGCTGGCCCTCCCAGGATGCAGTGTAGTGGTGGGAGGTTTGGAGCCTTCAGGACACTGCAACTGGGTTGGGGCCTTGGGAAAGTGGCAACCACAGGCCTCAAGGCCCCTCATGCTGAGGCTGCCTGGGTTTGAATCCTAGCTCTGTCACTTCCTATCTGTAGGCCTTTGAGAAGATCCTTAAACTACGTGCCTCGATTTCCACATCTATAGAATGGAATAATGGTTCCTATGGCATAATGATGTTGTGAGGATCACATGAGTGAGCCCACATTCCAACAGTACTTGGTACAGAGAAGGCACTTGGAATATAGACATTTTTTTTCTTATTTCATTTTTAGGTTTACAACCATTGAATGGAATCAATTTTCATTAGAAACTTGGAGCAACACAAAGACGTGGTATTGTGGAATGACGAGCAAACAAGCAATGTTATCTAATAAACAAGAAAGGCTCATGTGTTATAATGGGGAAGTTCTTGTTTTTCGATTGTCTAAAGGAAATTTTGCAGATAAAGGGCCTGCAGAAATACCCATATTACATGTCAGAAGAATGGTATTTGACAGAGGAACAAGAACATTTGTTCAGAAGTCTACTGGATTCTTTAACATAAAGGAAGAAAACTCTTATTTAAAAATTATGTGTTGCGACTGTGTGTCAGATTTCAGAACTGGGATGAACCTCCTTTGTATTGTTATACAATGCAATGAAAAGAGTGATGTTTTCAAATATTTTCTACTGTTTCTTCACAGTACCAATAAATTTGAAAAGTGTTTGAGTTTTAGACTAGGCCATGAGTTGAAGGATGGCATAAGGGTCTTTAATGGCCCTTTAATTTTATGGAAACATGTCAAAACATTCTTTTATATCTCTTCCCAAGCTGGCAATGTTATTACTGTGTCCATCAACTTTTCCTCTATTGAGTGGGCAGGGGAGATTGAAAATCTAGGTATGGTTTTATTAAAACAAAAGAAATATTATTTATCTGAGGAAGAATGTACCCCAAAGCTTTCAAAATCAGATTATGCATTTTGAAATACCAAGTTTTGCATATACTCCCTTGAAAGTGAAGAAGTAATTAGCAATACATACATTATCCCTCCTGCTTACAGCAGTGTGATAACTTGTGTGCATGTCTGTGCAACCGAGATTGTCAGTCAACAACCAGCTAAGAATGTCTCTGATTGCCCTTACTGAAAAGGATCAGCTGATTTCGTTCCAAAATGGGACTCCTAAAAGTGTGTGCCAGCTTCCATGTGGAGGTCCTTGTGCACTTCAACTTATGGATTCGGGTGGAGACCTCCTTTTCCTTGTATCTTTTAGGTTCAGTGATGCTTGTGCTGTTTGGGAAAAGAACTTTCAGGTTGCTGCTAAATGGGAAAAAATTAGCTTAGTACTGATAGATGGAACTGGAAATGAACAAGTACTGCTACTTTTTCAGGACTCCTTAAATTCAGATTGCCTGAGTTCATTTAAAATAACAGATCTTGACAACATACACTATTCAAGTGAAACACTGGATTGCAATGAAAATGACTTATTTGAGGACAAACAAGATCGTCGTTATTTGGTGATTCCAGCTCTGGAAAGGAGAGTGAAAGTTGGATTAACTTCTATTCGGGAAGTACAGCAGCATCTCTTGCTTAAGGAAAAATTTATTTTAAAATCTTACAAAGCTTTAGTGAACCTGGTTCAAGGGAAAGAAGATAGTACATCAAGTGCAGAGGTGGAATGTCTTGTTACTCTTTGTGGTAAAGAAGAAAATCCTGTCCATACTTTTGATGAAAAATCATCAGACAATTCTCAAGGTTCAGAACAGCTAGTAGAGAAGGTACGATATCGTGTAATAGATGACAGCTTGGTTGTTGGAGTGAACA
>NW_011888858.1:5702732-5703360 GCF_000151845.1 Pteropus vampyrus | reverse complement strand
TTTCAGAGGGATAGATGAGGAGGTAAAGGAAGCATCGGTGTTTCCATAGTATTTTATGTTTACTCTAAGGTAATTTGTCACGTTGAACTATAGTTATGTCTCTCTCCTGAATAGATTGTGAGACACTAAGTCTAATTTTATCTTATTATTAAGGTAGATGTTTCCATCACACTAGAAATTCAGTTAATGTTTATTAAATGTGCTAAAAAGATCTGTTTCAACATCCTTCATCCTAGGACTGCCCTTATGCTGTCCCATGTTCCTCTCCTGGGGTGCTTAGAGAGTATCTTACAAAATTGATCTTGCCCACTGTGCCTGTGCGAAAGTTTAATGTGTCCTAAGCTTACTCCTTCAGTAACCATTTTCATAAAGCCAAGTATTTGCCATGTATGTAGCTAGCAGAGCTGAAAAGATTGAAGGCAAAGATGTCTCCTTTTTTGAACTAACTATAATGATGGAAACCTGGGTTGAAATAGAGGTATCTTGTGACTCTCAAAAGTCCCACTAAATCTTTGTGTTTTTTTCCCTTCTAATCTGTGTTTGCTGCACAGTTCTATAGTTTACTTAGGTGCTGAGGGTTTGCAACTGTCCTTACTGAGAACTAGAAATTATGATGAGGATCTCACCA
>NW_011888858.1:5695533-5700272 GCF_000151845.1 Pteropus vampyrus | reverse complement strand
TCGTTATTTGGTGATTCCAGCTCTGGAAAGGAGAGTGAAAGTTGGATTAACTTCTATTCGGGAAGTACAGCAGCATCTCTTGCTTAAGGAAAAATTTATTTTAAAATCTTACAAAGCTTTAGTGAACCTGGTTCAAGGGAAAGAAGATAGTACATCAAGTGCAGAGGTGGAATGTCTTGTTACTCTTTGTGGTAAAGAAGAAAATCCTGTCCAAACTTTTGATGAAAAATCATCAGACAATTCTCAAGGTTCAGAACAGCTAGTAGAGAAGGTACGATATCGTGTAATAGATGACAGCTTGGTTGTTGGAGTGAACAGCACATCTTCGAAACTGTCCCTGAACTGGGTGACTTTATTGTAGTTAATGGATCAACTCCATAGCTTCAGCTGTCCTCTTACTAAGTGTCAGAGTGATCAAGTTGAGTAGGGACTCTTTTCCAGCACCGTGCTCAGTGCCACATGAAATAGTATCAGAGGCAAAAAGGATCAAGTTGACTGTTGGTAATGAGGAAGAGGAAGGGGAGAGCTTGGTTTTCGAACAACCATCTGAGAAAGAGAGTGTACAGATTACTGCTGTAACACCTCTTTCGCCACTTTTAGCATTCAGTCATTTTTGTTGCATTGTGCTGCTACAAATTAGGGAGAGAGAAAATGCTGTTTTGAGCATTGTTATATTCCATGTGGCAGCCTTTTTTTTAAGCCTAGAAGATTTTTCAAGTGGGAAATATCAAGGGACATTTCCCAAGAAGCCTAGAGAACACGTGGAAGATCTCTGTGCACTCCATGCAGCGTCGCACGAAACATTTTCAAATCATGTCATCCAGCTGTGCTCTCACTTCGATGGAGGCATGGCTCTTAGAACACATGAAATGTGAAGTGATCAAAGGATTTCCAGACATTTGCTTTTGTCAAGGGCCAGAAAGCTCGTATGGGACATTCTTCAACTGGAAACGAAGAACACCATTTGAAGGGATTTTGATAGTCTATTCTAGGACTCAAACAGTTTCGTTCCTGTGCCTTCATAATCTCATCAGACTTCTCCCTGCAAACTGTTTCTTCAAAAATCTGTAATTAGGAAGTAAGGATTTCCTAATTGATCACTTGGCATTAACTTTGGAGAAGGCATTGGATATGCTTGGTTCTCTTTCTTTTGCCTTAGTTAAGATTGAAAACAACTTGGTGCAGAGGTGCGAAGTGAAGAAAGAAAAGAGTCGTGATGTTCTGGCTGCTTTATCAGACAGAACACAGAACATCCATCCCTATAGAGAAGAACTTCAGAGAGAAAAGCAAATGTTGAGGACGAACCTAAAAGTGAGTGGTGCCCTTTATAGGGAAATGACTTTTAAATTAGCTGAGGTTCAGTTGAAATCAGACCTTGCTGCACAGAAACTGTCTGGTTTATAATTATAATCTCAACATGATTATATTTTAAATCAAAATATAAAACGTTTTGGTTCCACTTGTTTTCATTTTACATTATACGTCTCCTTTGTAAAAATAAAAATTGAGGCATTTTGTAGAAAAAAAAGATGCTCAACTTTTGGTGATTAGCTAATTCTCTCAGAATCAAGGCTTGACCTGAACTGAACTGTAAACCAAAAATTGAAACAAAGGGCAAGATTGACTCAATTTGAACCTTAACCATTATGTAAAAGAAGAGAGAGAAAAGTAAAACTCAAGCTAAAACAAAAACCAACTGGCAATAAAGAATGTCACAACTGCAAGAGATCTTAGAACTTACTTAGTCCATGTTTTTCATTATACAGGTGGAAAAAAAAAGAGGCTCGGTGATTAAAGACTTATGTAAAGTCATGAGAAACCACTATTGGCAGAGTATGAGATACAGCAAGTGCGTCCATGTTCCAAATCCGTTGTCCTTTCAACTTCTCCAAGATATCCAAAAGTGTATCACAAAAAGAAGGGTTTGATTTTTACCTTTTCTTCTCAAATAATTGCATGGTTGATAAGATACTAAATCAAATTGGGACAAAATTAGAGCATCAAAGTATTCTCTAAATAGAACCTTTTCGGTTATTTTCTTTCATATATGTAAAACAAGTAGGCTTACCAACTCTTTGAACAGAATCTCTACCTTGTTGACTGCATGCTTGTAATTTGAAGCATATGGATTCTTCTTAAATCAGAAACAGACTATTTGCTCTCCAGGCTCTAGCTCTTTCTTTAATTGATTGCTATCCAGCACCCATAAAAGCTCTGCGGAGGGTATGGTCATTAGGGCATTTATGAGGATGCTCGCATATTCCTACAGGTATGGAATTTCTAAGTTTGTAGCAAGTAACATCACCAGAACTAAGAAATGGGGTGTCAGTAGCTTGGCCCTCTCTTTGATGACATATGTTCTAGTGTTACCCCCTTGACATTGATCAAAGGTGACTGCAAGACACAATCATACCAAGATCGTTTCTTTATTCTCTTTAAAAAAGAGTTATTAAAGACACCTACATCTCTGTTGTTCTATACTCTGGAAAGGAATAAATATATTTCAGAATTAGTAACGGAAAAAAGCATTTCCATTTAAAGAACTGGTATGTACAGTTTAAAAATCAGTCGTAACTCATTTTCCTTTCTGCTTTGGCTTCTACAAAGCTCAGAAATAAATATAAAATGAGGCTCAATCTCAGTACACAGGCTTAAAGTTGAGGCATATTTGCTTTTTCCATTAAAACAACATTTTCTACAAGTCTTTCTGTAAGCCATCTCAGATCCTTTTTTGGAAGTAATGCGGTGGTAAATAATGAATATGTAAAACATTTTCTTTGTTTTGAGTCGTTGAGTACTATGCTTCTTTGTTATTTATAAAAAGTTCTTAACTATTTACAACCACACTGAAGAGTTCTAGGGAAACCAAGAGGTACAGGAAATGACTACAGGCATCAAGGGTCTTAAATCTAGTTGTGCCGCTGGAGCCCTGTAGAGATAAATAACATCAGGTAGCATATTCTAAAGAGATTTCAAAGATCCATTCTATCCTTAGACTCTATAAGTCTTATTATTACATTAGTAATAAGGACATTTGGTCAAAGCATATTCTGTTTTGAGTCAGCTTAAATAATATTTGGCTAACATTTTTCTGAGGGTGGTAAAGTTTTTGGGTAGTTTGATTTCTGAATATCTTTTCATTAAAGCTATTGTGTTCATGGTAGAAATTTGGAAAATCAGAAAAGTATAAAGGAGCAAATTAAAATCACCCATAATCATACCTTGGATTTGTTCACATTGCATAAAAGAACACAATATATGTAATCTAGCGTCCTGCTTCTTTTTACTTCACATTATGCCTTGAGAATTCCTAGTCTTCAATGATAGGATTTTTATTGTGCAATAATTCATTGAATGATTTGCTCAACCATTACTGTTGGAGATTTAGATTGTTTCCTAATTTTCTATATTAAATATAATACTGTGATCTACATACGTAGTAATAGTGACCATAGCATTTATGAAGCATAGAATATGCCAAACACTATACTAAGTACTTCACATGAATTCTTATTTAGTCTCATAATAATTCTATGAAGGACTATTATACCTTGTTTACAGATTATGAAATCAACAATTAGAGGTTAGTTAAAGCACCTGCAGCAAGGGAAAAGATTTAACCCCTGATCTGACATAAATATTCCAACTTATTTTTTATGAATATGTAAATAACTCCAAAGATTCCAACTGCCTATTGAAATATTGGCTCCAATTATTGGCTCCAAATTAAGAAATCTGAGGTTTTTTTCCATTCCTTTTATATTTTTTAAAGAAAAAAATGTCTAATGAATATTTAGTGTTTTTTTGGTATATTTTTTACTTTAGTAATTATTATCCTACTATGATAGAATAATGTGTTACATACCTTGTAGTCATTTTGTGATCTACAGAAAATAGTAGGAACACAGGTTCCAAAAATGAGCCTCTCATTTTTATGAGAGGACAGTAAAACCACTATAATTGAGAGAAATAAAAAGAGGTGGTGAAAGTTCTGAATTTTACGGTACTTTCACATATGCGATTTTCATATATTTTCAAGTCCCTAGAGAAAAGAAATTGAATTAAACCAGTGAGCTTAGGCCCTGCACCACCCCTACTGTTTTAATGAATATCAGATAAGAATGATTTGCAATCAGTATATCATTTGATGGCATATAAAATGAGGGCTTCTAAAGTGCTTAACGATGGTTGAAACGGTTTCATTTCTTAACTAAATTCAAGCTATCATTGCAGATTAATACATCCTTTTGAAATAGTGTCAAACTAGGGCTGAACTCGGTTTGGATTGACGGGTTAATTTAAATTTGTGAACATCCTGGAGCTAAAATCCATTGATTTGGGCACCCACTCAGTGGGCCAAGGAACAAAGCGAAAGATAGAAGCAGAAAGAATTGAAATTTTAGTTAAAGCGAATTTCATATAGGCGAGCCCTTGGTGTTACAAATGAAGAATTAAAGGCCTGAGACGTGAAAGAATAAAGGAGCCCAGCGAGCTTTCCTAACCAAAAACTTATATGAAGAAACAACCTTTGCTGACCGTCCCACCCCCGCTCCTCGCCCCATTCCACACTGCGGGCCCATCTCGCGCAGCTGCCATTTGTAGTCTTGGTGTCCTCCGGCCCCTGACCCAACTCGGAATCTCAGCGGAATGGGGCGCCCTCGCCTTCGGCCAGCAGCAAGCAGCCGCAGCTGCAGCAGCATTAGGAGCAGCAGCTGTTGCGCACCCTGGCGGGTGCCTGG
>NW_011888858.1:5683325-5694523 GCF_000151845.1 Pteropus vampyrus | reverse complement strand
TGCTGGTCAGCGCGGAATGTAAGGCACAGTTTTAACACCAAGGCAGATTTCAGAAAGCCCGTTGCCAGGGCATTTGTAAGAGGCCAATATTCTGTCATCAAACTCAGAGCGCTGTTTAAAGCTTCCTAATCCCCACCCCCACGCCAGCTCCCATTACTCTCCCCCGTCCCCCACCCCCCGACGGAAGGTAGAACTCCAGTGCTGAATTTGCTTTACATTCAGTCAGTCCGTCTTAAATTAGGAGAGTGTCACTCTTACACAGCAAGTAGAAGGGTGAGGCAGACAGAGCCAGGGATCTGGAATCAGCGCCAATAGGTCCTGGGTCTCGCTCTGCATAGAACAAGTTATCTGAACGACCTGGGGCCATTTATTTAACCTCTCTGGGTCTCAGTACCTCCTCTGTTTAGGTGGGAGAGACCGGATTATATCATTATATCCCTTTTGGGATCTCAGTTTTTTGAGTCTAGCTAAGCATGTTTCTGAAGTTTTACCAGGAAAAATGCAACTGGCTGCTGTCCTGAGTCCCTTGGGCTTTCCCATTCACCCTTTAACCAGGGCTCCTGAGGGGGAGGTTGAGAGGAGCTCAAAGAACAGCTACCCCTTTCTTCTCAGCCTTCCTTCTTAGTGTTTAGCGTTTATGGCTTTGCCCACTTTTGAAGAACTGTTCTTCATAGAGATGGCAGGAAAATTAAAATTTACCTCTTTATTACAAAAGCCTTGGGGTCCCCCCACGGCCCTTAACAGTGCCTACTTGTCACCTAGTCTCAGAAGGTTGGGAATAACAAATCTTGATATACATATTTACCCTCCTTAAAACAAGCTCTTACAAAAATTTTTTTTATTGCCCCGTGGCCTAAATAAACTCCAAGTTTTAAAAAGCGTGTTTAGTTTGTCACAAGACACATTTAACACAAATGACTAGGCTGCACCAAATTAAATGATTGTTTTAGAAACTACCTGTAAGTACTGAGAAATGCCAAAATTTATTGTATTTTCCCTTCCAATTAACAGTGGCCCATCCCATTCCTCTGTTCTCACTGAAACCATTTCAACCCAGCTTCTCGCCCAGTCCTACACACAAAGTAGAAACTGCACTCTCAGAGACCGATGTCTTTCCAAAGTTTGTGTTCATTTCCCATCATTTCTATCCAACTCCCTGGCATCTGTTGCATCTGACTGTTGACACCCTTGTTTTTCTTTTTGCCTTAACCTGCTTCCCTCTTATGGCTGTTCTTACCTTCCACCTCCATTCCTACTTCTCTTATACGTATGCTGATGAATCTCATATCTATATTCAGGGGCTGTTCTCGTCTGACCTCTCATTTCTCCAATGACCATTGGACATTTTCAGTTGTGCCATCATTTCGAAGTCAAAACTGACCTTACCTCTCCAATGCCCCAAACACTGACCTCTTTCCTAATTTGTCTTCATCATGAACCACTCTATATCTTTTTCACCAGCGTAATCTATTGGTGCCAGCTTCTAAATTCACACGGAACCTGAGCACTTTTCACCATCTCTGCTACTACCACCCTTGTCCACCTTCAAATATCTTTCGTCTGGATTATTACACAAATAGTAACCCAAAGCAATTCTTCTAAATGTCAAATAAGATCGAGTTACTCCTCTGGCAAAACCCTCCAGACTTCCTATCTCACTCAGAATAAGAGCCACGGTTCCTAAGGCCATCTAACTCCTACACAGTTGTGTTCCTTTGAACTCTGTGACCTCATCTATTACTCTCTTTCTTGCTCAATCCACTATAGCAATTCTGGCTGCCTTATTCTTTCTAGAGCAAAACTGTCCAATAAAAGTTTCTATGGTGACAGACATGTTCTATATCTGCACTGTCCATATGGTGGCTTTTGAAACAAATCATAAAAACAATAACAAACATTGCCAACTCATTTTTTTTTTTTTTTGATGCTGGATTATTGCATTACTTGGCCTTTAAAACTTAGATTCTACTGAATGTTCAGTGACAGCTTGGCGTGAACACATAACTTTCAGAATTGTTTTCCTCCTTCGTGGTTATTGAGAATGTTGTTGAAAGAGCCATAGAGAATCCTTTCTTGTTCAACCAAGAACTGAGCCAATTATTAAGAGCTTGATAATTCATTCAACAAATGGTGACTGAGCTTCTGCTATGTGTAAAGGTTTGGGTGAGACATTCTATATTTATACTTTTTGTAGTGCACATTTATTGATTTATTCAACAAACATTTTTTCAGAGCTTACAATGTACCTGTCTGTGCTAGGTGCTAGGAATAGAAATGTCAAGTGTATCTTAATGATGAACTTCTAATTGGAGAAGAGGATGAAGGATGGAGGAAACAGCATGTGCAAAAAACAGGGGTGTGTAAAAAGGCTGGGATATTTGGAGGGACTGTAAATAGTTCAAGGCAGGGAGTGGAAGTGAGATAAAGCCGAGGAGGTGGGGTGGTGGGGGCCAGAGGGTGGAGGGCCTTGGACTTGATCCTGAGGGCAGTGAGGAGAAACTAAAAGCATTGTGCAGTGAGGACATGTGTTTGGACTGTGTTTTGGAAAAGTTGCTCTAGCTGTTGCACTATGGGGACATAGGCAACGCTAGGGAGAATGGACAGGACTGGGAGATACTTTAGACAAGAGATGACGTGAATCAGCCTCTTGTAAACTACGCTGGCACATTTAATGAACAAGGTCAAAGACTCTGAGAATGGTCCTAAGGTTCTTGTACAAAGATGCTGTCCCCAGTGCCCCCAATTTATCACACTACATCTGAATGGGGCTATTGGTCAACTGTGAAAAGGTCACGTAATGACCTGTG
The DNA here is from genome assembly GCF_000151845.1 of Pteropus vampyrus. Classification (NCBI taxonomy): domain Eukaryota; kingdom Metazoa; phylum Chordata; class Mammalia; order Chiroptera; family Pteropodidae; genus Pteropus; species Pteropus vampyrus. The sequence goes on along the minus strand of NW_011888858.1, from coordinate 5,691,716 downwards.
CAGAACTGGATTCTGATTACCTTATTGCTCCATAGAGATGTTAAGATGAGAAATTATCCTCCTGACAATGTTAACAGCACCTGGAGGTCAACTCTAGGCTGAAACTCTCCTCCCTCTGAGATGCTTATGTTTCCATTCAGAGTCCTGTGGACTAGGGAGTTAATTAACTTTGGTCAGATGCTCTGAGATTTATTACTTTTAAAATGTACTCTATGTAACTATGGTAGCATATAAGAGTTTACTATACCCTTGATAACCCCATCCCTAAAATAAGATGGGCTTACATTTCTTAAAGTAAAATAATAGACCCAGGATCTGGAAACTTTTGATTATTTGATATGTGAATGGGGATGGTAAGGAAGGCTGGTGATGCTTTTTCTTGCCTTACTCTCCTCTTGTGTTATAGAAATCTGCACTAACAAGTAAAAACAGCATATTAAATATTAGCACATAAAAAGGAGCCTTAAAGAGGTTTCTCCTCTGTTTTAGAATAATCTTCGCATTTGAACTAGAGGCTGTCTCTCTGCCAAAATATGCCTAATTCTTAGTACAAAAGGTCATGTGGTTGCTATAGTGTCTTCAAACAGATTCCCTTACGGCCTTCACCCCTCCTTCTTTGTGAATATACTGCTACATTCTTGAGGATTCGCTCTAATTAGTAAATTTATAAAGGACATTTTTCTTCCCTTGAGGACCTTTTTCTCTCTTCTAGATAGACAATGCTGTAGTAACGAATAAAACCCCAAATCTTAGTGTCTCAGTGTTAACTGAGGTTTATTTCTCATCCATGCAAAGTCTGATGGCAACTCTCTCCATTCCTGGCTCAGTTTCGGGACCCCTCCATCTGGTGGAGCGGCCATCTCATTATAGGGCCTCGAAGGTCTGCAGGTGGAGAGAGAGAGCGAGTGACTTGCACTACTCTTACATCATACACATCACTTTGACTCATCGTCCCTTGGTCAGAATTACGTGGCTTCAGTCTAATTGTAAGGGAGCCTGAGAAATGGAAAGCTCATGGAGTATATGATTGGTGCTACCATTCCTGCCACTGTTACTAATGATGAATTCATGGCTACAGAGAAATTAAGTGATTGGGGTAGGTCATTTTATTTTTAGCAGAGGGGCTATCAACTTTTTAATTTGACTTTTCTTATTTTCATCTTGGACAAATTTGTTAATATAAAGATCATCATGGTTTAATATTTAAGGAGAATACACAATGAAAGAAATCTGATAGGAATATTAACTGGAGGCTGGGACTAAAATCCAGTGGAGAAGCCTAAATAGAAGCTTTTGCTAAATTGTTGGGGTACATATAAACTTATTTTTTTCTTATATCTAAAATTCAGTATTTTGGTTTTAAAACTTTGTTGTGGAGGTAGCATTGTGACAAAGCCAGCCATGATGTAGACTAAAGGGTTGATTTGGGGAACAGAGCTACTTGTAAGGCTGCTGCATATGGGACTGTGCTTCCTTAGGGGAACAGTTGTAGCCTGTTACAACTAGTATATAAAGAACCCTTGAAAATTTTCAAAGCACTCTTCGTGCATTAGTGCCTTTAAACCTTATAAGTACCTATGAAATCACAGGTTTTATTTTCTACATTTTACAGATGAGAAAACCAAACCTTAAAAGGGCAGCTTACCTGCCCAAGGTCACTCCACAAGAAGGGGTGGAACTTGGATATGAAACTAGGTCTTTTGCTGGCCAAGTCCATTCTCTTATTTCCTACAGTGAAGGGAAGATGTAAGGAAATTCCACTTACTTGTAGTGTTCATTTCCTGCAACCTCCCCCTCCCGCCCCCAGCATATGTACCGTGGACAGTGGGAAAAAGAGAAGGTAGATATTCAGGCTTTTGTTTTCCATGTGTGAATTTCTATGGCCAGCTGCAAGGAGCTGCATGAAAAATGCCTCCCTTCAGACTAATTTCCACACACCTACTGCTGATTGTCTCTTTCTTGCTCACCTCCAGATTCTCTAATTGGAGGGTTTGGAATGGCATTCTTGTTTTATGTAAATGTATTAAAATTAAATTTAAAAAAAAAAGTCAAGTAAACCATTTAATGTATTAGCATTCATATTTTAAAGGAATATTGTGATGAATCCTTTTGTACTATTTAATTCTTATTTAATATACATGACGTATATTTTGTGTGTGAGAGACTGAAGTTTCTTAAAGTGGAAATAACTGTATTTCATATTGAAATACATATTGATGGATTTTAAGAGCTTTTCAAGTCAAAGTTTGCAAGTTGGTTCAAATATTCAGTGACAAATTTCATTAATTTTTTTCTTCATGTTGTGGAGGCGATTCAAGGTTAGGAATAAAATATCGGGTAGGAGAGAACCGTTGGTAGCGGCATGGATGATCAGGCTCCCATGTGGAAATGTTAATAAGGTCAAGGCTGCTCAGAAGGAGGTGAAAGGGATCAAAGGGTTGGTGGTCATTCTGGAGCACACGTGCTGTGTGCAATGGCAAAGCACAACAGTGACTGGAGTAGAGAGAGGTGCTATGGGAGGAGTAAGGCAGGATAGGTTGTATGGGGACGTTGTATGAAGGACCTTGGAAATTAGGCAACATTTAGGCTCAACGGTTCCAGAGCTTCTGTTTGGGCCATAAGATGGTGACACTGAAGGGGTGAGAACAAAGCTGCGGTGCTGTTGCTATCCCTCCCCAAACTAAGAAGTTTCTTCAACGAGTAATCTGTCCTTCTGTCCTCATTGCTTTTGCTTCTTCAAATCCCATTTCTTCTTCAACCTGAAACAATCTGGAAGCACACCAAGTAACCCCCCCGCCTCATTATTCTGCTATAATAGCTCTCGTAACAGTCATTAGAGGCTACCTTGTGGTCAGTCAAGTTCGGTCTCCTTTTTCCCTAGTCTTTGCTTGATTTCTCTGCAGCAGTTGACACATGGTATCAAATTTTATGGCTTTAGCTTCCCAGATGCTGGTGACTCTTAAGTCTATCTCTAGCATCAGCGATTTGCCAGAGCTCCTGACCTGAGTGTCCACCTGCCTTCCAGACAGCTCCATGTGGAAGCTCCACATCCTCTAACACAACACGAACCACACAGGACTTAGTTACCCTCTCTCCAGTCTTGCTGGCTCTCTGCTTGTGGCCTTGGGTTGAGCAATGGCATCACAATCCCGTCTGCGGCCCAAGTCAGAAACCTGGGCTATTTCTTCTCCGTCCCACCTTACAAAATGGGTTCATCAAGCCCTGAGGACTCTACCTCTTAAATATCTGTCAAGTATCTCCCACCTTTCCCCTCTAACTGCTTTTGCTCTTATTCAAGCTCCCATCATTTCTTACATGTGAAAAAAAAGCCAGCTTCTAGAGAATGTTTACGGCAGATCTCAAGCGAACTTTGTTGTGAAAATACCTGCAGACTCAGGCATAGTAGCTTCGTGCTGTCCAGAGCATTCTGCCCCTAACAAGACTCAGTATTTTTACAGCCATCACGATTACAAAAGGAGGAGAGTAACCCATATCTGTTGGACAGGGGTTAGTGGCTTTAAAAGAACAAGTTCTATTTATGTTAAGAATGCTGGCGGTTATATTCCTGAATATTCTACTCCTTTCTGTTACCTCTTGCTTTCCTATCTGCATGAAGTCATCGAATAAGTTTCAAGGTCACTTGTTTATGTTCCACACCTATAACATGGCATATTTCTATTGATTTCCCTGCTTTTCTCCATGACCACCTGCAACCCAACTTTGATATAGCTGTTTGAGAGGTCATTTTTGTGGCTATTCATTTCTCAGACCAGTGATTTTCGACATGGGTTAAAGCATTATTCCCTAGAACAATGTTTTTAAAATTTATCCACAGAAATCAATGCATTTTACTTCACACGTAACACCCTTATGCTTTTGTAACTGAAACAAAGTTTTCACTGTTCTTTAGTAATCGTGGTACTCTTTTCTCTTAATTTTTCTTAAAGGGTTAGGCTGACTGAACCTTACTAAATTGATCTCACTTCCCACTAATGCCATGGTTCTCAATCTTGTTTGCATAAAAATATCATTTAGAAAACTTAAAAAATTTTTGAATGCCCAGGCCCCACATTAGAGCAATTAGAATTTCTTGGAATTGGAGCCCACAAATCTCCTCCGGTAAAGGCTTTACTTGGCTTCTTACCACCTCTTCCTTTGAGCCTCACTCCCGAAATCTGGTTCTGCCTTTATTATGGCAAGCAGTACCTGGTTTTGCACGCACTGACATGTTTATTTTAGGCTATAAATTCCTTGAGGGTAAGAGACTATCTCCTTCATCATTGTGACCCTAGCATCTGGCACACAATAGCTCCCTCGCATAAATGTACGAGTGAAGCAGAGACTAAACCATCTCCTTTGCCTTCCTGGTTCTTCTTTATCTTTCTTCTCGCTATCCTCTTATTTCTTTCTGCTCTTGTTTTGTTTTTCAATCACTGGCCCTTCTTCCTCAGCCCATTTCTGAATTACCAAAATTGCCCTATGCCCGGCCCTCGGCCTTCTCCCCGCTCTGTAATCTCCCTGGTGATCTCGTCTATGCACACGGCTTCCGCTGTGTCCACCTCCTGAAAGCTTCCAAAGTCACGCCTCCCACCCATCTCTCTTATGAGATCTAGACTGATTTTCCAACTCTTTTTTGGTAAAGCCTCATGGTTGAGAGCTCTGCTGCAGTGTTAGAGGCCACAGGAATGGATTTAGGCTCTAGTTCGACCACTGTCTCTTTCGAAGTACTTAAGATCTTCGTTTTTCTCATTGGTGAACTCAGGATGATGAATGGTATCCAATTTGTAGGGTTGTTTTGAGGATTAAAAGAAACCGTATTTACACCTCTTAGCACAATGCCTCGCTGGCACAGAGTAGGTGCTCAGTAATTGTTAGGTACTATGACTAGACATCTTCATGTGAAGGTCCTTCAGATATCTAACTGTTTCAAAACGGCGTCATCCTTCTCACACCTCTTGCCTGTTTCTAAACCTCCCGACTTCCTCCTCAAGTAATACATCACTGGGATCTTGGCTGACACAGATATGATTCGGAGGCTAGAAAGAACCTTTACGGAACCCTCAGCGTCTCCACAGTCCTCAGCATCTCTCAGCCAGATTCACTGTCTATCCAAACTCTATCTGGTCTATTCCTGCCAGAACTGATTTTTGTAAAATGCAAAGCAAATCTGACTATGTCATTCTCATCCTCATCTACTTGCCCCATTACATCCTTCAGTGATGGGATAAAGCCCAGAGCCCCTCATGTGGCAAATTAAGTTTTTCATTATTTGGTCTCTGGACCCAGTATTCCACTTCCTTCTGTAATGTACCTTGCTGCTTCTTGCCTTGGTACCTGCTGTTCCTCCGTTTGTCATGCCCTAATCTCTTACCCCTCACCCTTTACCAGAGAGTGCTTTGTCCCTCCTACAGCTCGTTATCCACCTAGAGTACTTAATAAACTCTTAGGTAATTATTTAACCCTTGTGTGTTTCCCATTCTCCATCCCACTGCTGAAGTTGCTGAGCTTGTTGCTCACCAGGCAATTAAAAAAATTTTTTTTTTTAAATGTGGCTTTGTGTGTCCTGAGCTGGCAGCCCAAGACCTTACATATAATAAGAACTCAATGATTTATAATGAATGAAGTTTGAGAGTCTGTGCTTTGGAATTAGAAAACAATATAATTAGTTCATATCTTTATTTTATTTATTTTATGTGAGTACGTGTTTGGTAAAGTAATGTGACCCTACTGAAACTTGAGTCTCTTGTGCAATGCTTTGTGTTAGAAGTTGCAGCATGTTGTGACATGTCTTGGGACCAGGAACTGTTTGACAGTCTATTCTCTTCTGTTATTTAAGTTGTAAATTCAGATATTTGACAAACATACCTTCGGGCACCTACTTTGTACCAGGTACTGGGCAAGGCACAGGAGCATATAGTAATAATACCACAATAATACTTTTGATCATTGTGTATCTCCTCTACTCTGCATCTAAGTTAGTTTGTGAGATCACCCACCTTCTACGCGTGAGTAAATGGAGGTTCTTATTTAAAATCTAGTTTCTAAGGGAATGCAGCTCATAAATGGAGAACAAGATTAAAACCAAGGTCTGCCTTCTTCCTAAGCCCATTACTTCTATCGATAGTGCATACCACCTCGTAGGTTCCAGTTGTTGAACTCCTTCTGTCTCTGAGGTGCTGAATATGCACTATTTTGATTTAATTCTCCTAACACTCTGTAAGGCATTATCTATACTTATTTTTTCTGGAGAGGAAATAGGCTCAGAGATTAAGTAACCTGTGCAGGGTCACACAGAACTTGTGGCAAGTAGCAGAGCTGAAACACTCATTCAGGTCTGCTTGGCTCCCTTGCCCCGTCCTCTGTCCAGTTAGCACATGGCATGGTCTAGCCAGGGGGCAAAGGCTGTAACAGGGGAATTGAAGGTCAGTGCGATAAGTGCAGGAGTAAAACAGCAAGGGCAAAGGGCTCCTGGTTCAGCGAGGAAGGAGTGGAGATAACTGTTCAGGCTGTGGGTTCCAAATGTTCTGATCTTATCAATATTATGCTGTTAAGTCACTCATTCATTCATTCATTCATCCAACAAATATTGTTGGGCCCTTCAATTTGCTATGGATATTAGTGGTAGTTGATATAAACATGAAAAAGATTAAGTCATTTTTAAAAACCTCATAGTCTTCTTAGGAGAAGGGGATAGAGGATGAGACAGAGACAAATGGCTACAATAGAAATAAGTGCTATAGCAGAGCTAGTTACCAGCAGGTCTGGAACAAGCAGCTTGGGCTCTAATCTCAGTTCTGACATTGTTCTAGTTAAGTAACCTTGGGCTAGTTATTTACTCTCTCTGCATCTAAGTTTTAGATGCATGGTAATAATGGCACTCATATCTCATTGTGTACTCTTGTGAGGTTGAACAGAGTTTATATATGTAAAGCATTAATAGTGTCTGACACTTAGGAAGTATGTAACAAATCCAAAGTGAGTGAATTATCTCATATTTATTCATCCATCCAATACATATTATTGAGTTTCAATAGATAGAGATGCTAGAATGCAGGGCTGGGAATACAACAGTGAACAGGGCAGGCATGTCCTCTCTCCACAGGCAGCTTACTGCTTGCCTAAACCACTGTCCTCGATAACACAGATATGCTTTTTATAAACTTGTAAACTTTTGCATAGAGGTCCTCTAATTTTTTCCTCTTCATTCTAGTTTCTATCCTCCTTGTACCCTGCTTCCTGTCTCGAGATTTGTAGTGCCCAGGAAGCACCCAGTGCTAGTGCCTTAGTATGGCTTGAGATGACATATCAAATCTATGCATTTTTACACCCATACTATTTGCTTGTTGCATGTAGTTGGGCTCCTTCCTTTAGTGTTAGAATCGCTTAGAGGTTTGGCTAATTAAGAAATGGTGAAAGTTCACCAAGGAGATGACAAAAGCAAGATAATTACTGAAAGTCCTATCCCTTGACTTCTTCATGTTCTGCTCTTATTGCTTAAAATGTTCCACAGCCATTCAAACAGCCCTTTCTCCAAATCTACCTAACTTCTTCTTGCCTAGCTTTTACTTCCTCTGGTAAGTCTTCCCTGACTTTCCAAGACAATGGGCTCTTGAGTAGACCTTATGCTTATCCCTATAGTAAGACTTACTGTTCCACTGCAGGATAACTGCCTATTCTCCTGTCTCCCCCACTAGTCTGCGTGTGTTGTGTGGCCTGGCCCATCCTTTATGTCTTACTCTCCACTGTATCCCTAACCCAGTGCTACTTTCTTACTGTTAACAAGTCGTGTCCTTTATGCACATATTGAACTTAGAGGTCAAGAACCAATAAAGCAGGTAAATTAGGAGCAATGATTTGTATTGTGTTACAAAGAGTCTAATTCACTTTATGAAGGGATTTGTTGCGAGATTCCATTGAGTAGGGAGTAAGAGTTATTTCTATTAAAACGACCCTCAAATCTCAGTGGCTTACCACCCACAAATAAACTTCTCAAACACGTGACAGTCATTGTAAGTGTTCAGTTAGCACACTTCCAAATCTAGTGGCTCCACCATCCCTTAGGTCCTTGGGGTCCACTGCTTGGTCTTCTGCCTTTGGCTGGCAGTTGAGAAAAGAGAGAGAAAGAAGAGAATCACTCAAGTTTTATTCTAGGTCATATCTGGAAGTGGCACACGTCACTTCCCATCTCATGGACCGGGACTCAGTTACATGGCTGCACAAACTGCTGGGGTAGCTGGGAAAGTGTTCTAGCTGTGTGCCCAGGAGGAAAGAGAAATACGTTTTGGTGAACACACAGCAGTCTCTGTCCTGGGAGCTTACCAGAGCCAGGCAGCCCTCATGTAAAGGGAGGGCCCTTGTCTACTTGCAGTGGGTCCCAGAGTAAAGAAATTG
>NW_011888858.1:5680821-5683275 GCF_000151845.1 Pteropus vampyrus | reverse complement strand
CAAATCTCAGTGGCTTACCACCCACAAATAAACTTCTCAAACACGTGACAGTCATTGTAAGTGTTCAGTTAGCACACTTCCAAATCTAGTGGCTCCACCATCCCTTAGGTCCTTGGGGTCCACTGCTTGGTCTTCTGCCTTTGGCTGGCAGTTGAGAAAAGAGAGAGAAAGAAGAGAATCACTCAAGTTTTATTCTAGGTCATATCTGGAAGTGGCACACGTCACTTCCCATCTCATGGACCGGGACTCAGTTACATGGCTGCACAAACTGCTGGGGTAGCTGGGAAAGTGTTCTAGCTGTGTGCCCAGGAGGAAAGAGAAATACGTTTTGGTGAACACACAGCAGTCTCTGTCCTGGGAGCTTACCAGAGCCAGGCAGCCCTCATGTAAAGGGAGGGCCCTTGTCTACTTGCAGTGGGTCCCAGAGTAAAGAAATTGCATTGATGTCTGCTATTTTGGCTTTGCAGACAAACTCATGCGATCAAAATCTGAGTCTTTGCCTCGAACTCATTGAACAAGTTGCCAAAGTGCAGGGACAACTCTTTGGAATCCTCACCACAACAGCGCAAGAAGGTGAGAATGGCCTGTGCTCTCCCATCCAGCTCTTCTTCTTTCTTTCTTTTCTTTGTGCTCTCTGACTGAATTGGTGTGGTTGAGTTTCTCTCACTGACCTGATTTGTGGATTCTCTTAGGAGGACATTATGATGGTGTGGAAGTAATCAAATCACGCCTTTTACCTTGGCTGGAGGCCTCTTTTACTGCTGCTTCCGTGGGAAAACCTGTTGACAGCAGGGTCCCCTCTCTACAGGTAAGGATGCTAAAGGATTCCCCTTGACTTTCAGCAGGCTCTGGAAACTCAAACATATGTAAGATATGGTTTTGACCTAGTGAGGGGCTCAACTCCACTTAGGGAATTGGGACACAGGTATAAGAAGTGGGTTTCTGTTTACAGTGGTCTGGGGTATAAAGGATTGAGTTTTCTCTTAAGACAGACCTGCATCCTAATCCCAGCTTTACTAGTGTGGTGTACCTTCAAGCAAATCAATGAGCCTCTGCTGCTTCTGCTAGAAAAAGGGCCTTGCGATGATCTACATCTGGGACATTGCTTGGCCCACACTAGGCATTAAATGGTAACTTTTAAATGACAAATCAGTCTCTCAGGCAGTTGGGGTGCCATGGGGGCTCAGAAGAGAAACAGATCATCAGATAGGGAAAAGCTCAGTATTTTGAAAGAGTAAAATAAAGCTAATTGGAAACTTCCAAGATAAGAAGAAAACTCAAATCTGATAGACTGACAAAGAGTATCCCAGTTTGTGGTTGGTATTATTGGTGGTTTCCATGGGACAATACAAGTGTTTTAACAGTTGAAGACCAGACTGGAAAGAGAATATATACCTTGCTTAAGGCGTTGACATCATATGGCTGGGTAAGCAAAACACTAACCTTGATTTTAAATGTTTATATGGATTTACATAAATTTCTTTCTGAAATTAAAACATCTGTTCTAAGCAACAGGGCCTTATGAGGTAGTGGAGATCACTGAACAGAATTCTAGTCCCTCTTCTATGGTCCTGGGTAGGTTATCTAACCTTTTATGTCATAGTGTCCTCATTTGCTGAATGGGGATAATGCTTTTGCAGGCCTAATAGGATCACTGTGAGAATTAAAAGTGATAAGCATGTGGAACAACTTATATGTGGTAAGTGCTCTATAGACGTCATTTGACTTTAGGCAAAATTTTTCCCTGGGGACTTTCATATACTTCTTAGATTTTTACCCTCTATGCATGTTATTCTGGGTATAGAAATATAGGACAACATTTCAATTTTTTTAAATTGAGGTATAATTTACCTACAGGGAAATTCATAGGTTGATGAATTTTGACAAACGCATATATCCATGGAACTCACAACCCTGTTAAGTTATAGAACATTTCTATCACTCTAGAGCATTCCTGTGCCATTTCCCAGTCACCCCACCCCCACCCCCAGCAACCACTCTTCTTTTTTTTTAATAGCACATTTCATTTCATTTTATTTTTAAAATTAGTTTCAAGTATACAGTACATTGGTTAGACATCTATATAGTTCATAAAATGATCCCCCCCAATGGCTCCCTCCCTCCCCTGACCCTCCACTTAACCATTATATTAATGCTAACTGCGTTCCCTCTGCTGTGCTCCCCATGCCCAACTATCAACTACTAATTTATACTTCTTTAACCCTTCATCCCATTCTTCCAGCCCCCCAACACCCCTTCCCTCTGTCCGTCACCAAAATGCCCACTAAATTTGTGAGTCTGTTTTTGATCAGTTTGTTCTTTTTGTTCCTTAGATTCTATATGTAAGTGAAATCATATGGTATTGATCTTTCTCTGTCTGACTTATTTCACTCAGCATAATAACCTCTAGGTCTATCCATGTCATTTCAAATGGTAGGATTTCATTTCTTTTTA
>NW_011888858.1:5668412-5678971 GCF_000151845.1 Pteropus vampyrus | reverse complement strand
GATATTGAAACAACCATGCATCCCAGGAATAAATCCAACTCGATCATGGTGTATAATATTTTTAATGTATTATTGAATTCGGTTTGTTAATATTTTATTGAGGATTTTTTGCATCAATGGTCATAAGAAATATTGGTCTATAGTTTTCTTTTTTTGTAATGTCTTTGTTCTGGTTTTGCAATCAAGGTAATAGTGGCCTCATAAAAAGAGTTAGGGAGCCTTCCCTCTTGAATTTTTTGGAATTGTTTGAGAAGAATAGGTGATAATTCTTTGAATGTTTGGTAAAATTCACCTGTGAAGCCATCTAGTTCAGGACTTCTGTTTTTTGGGTGGTTTTCGATTACTGATTCTATTTCATTGGTGGTAATCAGTCGATTCAGATTTTCTATTTCTTCTTGACTCAGTTTTGGGAGATTGTATGTTTCTAGAAGTGTGTCCATTTCTTCTAGATTGTCCAATTTGTTGGCATATAATTGCTCGTAGTATTTTCTTATGATCCATTGTGTTTCTGTGGCGTCCATGGTTATTTTTCCTCTTTCATTTCTGATTTTATTTATTTGAATCCTCTGTCTTTTTTCTTTGATGAATCTGGCTAAGGGTCTGTCAATTTTGTTTTCTTTCAAAGAACCAGCTCTTGGTTTCATTAATCTTTTGTATTGTTTTTCTAGATTCTATTTCATTTATTTCCACTCATCTTTATTATTTCCTTCCTTCGATTCACTTTGGGCTTTGTTTGCTGTTCTTTTTCCAGTTCTTTTAATTGTAAAGTTAGATTGTTTGGTTGAGCTTTTTCTTTTTTCTTTTTCTTTTTTTTTTGAGGTAGGTCTATATTGCTATGAATTTCCCTCTTAGGACTGCTTTTGCTATGTCTCATAAACTTTGACTTGTTGCGTTTTCATTTTCAATTGTCTCTAGGTATTTTTTGATTTCTTCCTTGATATCATTAATAACCCATTCATTGTTTAGTAACATGTTATTTAGCCTCTTTGTGTTTATGTATTTTCCAGTTTTTTTCTTGCAGTTGATATCTAGTTTCATACCATTGTGATCAGAGAAGACAGTTGACATGATTTCAATCTTCTTAAATTTACTGAGACTTGATTTGTGTCCTAACATGGGGTCTATCCTTGAAAATATTCCATGTGCACTTGAGAAGAATATATATTTTGCTGCTTTGGAGTAAAATGGTCTGAAAATATCTATTAAATCCATCTGTTCTAGTGTGTCTTTTAGGCCCATTGTTTCCTTGTTGATTCTTTGCCTGGAAGATCTGTCCATTGGTGTCAATAGCGTGTTAAAGTCTCCTACTATGAGTGTATTACTATTGATCTCTCCTTTTATGTCAGTCAATGATTGCTTTATGTATGTAGGTGCTCCTTTGTTGGGTGCATGTATGTTTACTAGGGTTATGTCCTCTTGATTTATTGATCCCTTAATCATTATTAATACCCCTTTTTTTTTCTCTTATTATAGCTTTTGTTTTAAAGTCTTTTATCTGATATAAGTATTGCTACCCCAGCTTTTTTTTCATTTCCGTTTGTGTGAAATATCTTTTTCCATCCTTTTACTTTCAGTCTATGAGCGTCGTTTGATCCGAAGTGGATCTCTTGTAGACAGCATATGCATGGGTCTTGTTTTCTTATCCATTTGGTTACCCTATGTCTTTTGATTGGAACATTTAATCCATTTACATTTAAAGTGATTACTGATAGGTACATTGTTACTGCCATTTTATTATTCATATTTGTTATTTGTATTTTCTTTTTTTCCCTTTCTTTTTTTTTTACAGAAGACCTTTTAACATTTCTTGTAATGCTGGCTTGTTTGTGATGAATTCCTTAAGCTTTTCCTTGTCTGGGAAGCTCTTTATCTCACCTTCCATTTTAATTGAAAGCCTTGTTGGGTAGAGTATTCGTGGTTGTAGATTCTTGTTTTTCATGACTTTGAATATTTCTTGCCATTCCTTTCTGACTTGCGAAGTTTCCATTGAAATGTCAGCAGACATTCCTATGGGGGTACCCTTGTAAGTAACTAACTGCCTTTCTCTTGCTGCTTTTAAATTCTCTCTTTGTCTTTGACCTTTGGCATTTTAATTATGATGTGTCTGGTGTAGGTCTGTTTGAATTCCTCTTTGTGGGACTCTTGTGCTTCCTGAACTTGTATGTCTAATTCCTTTGCCAGGTTAGGAAAATTTTCTGATTATTTCTTCAAATAGATTCTCAATTCCTTGCTCTCTCTCTCTTCCTCCTCAGGTACTCCTATAATCTGGATATTTTTACGCTTCATGTTGTCCTAGAGGTCTCTTAAACTATCCTTGTTTTTTAAAATTCTTTTCTTTTTGTTGTTCTCATTGGGTGTATTCTGCTACCTTGTCTTCCAACTCGCTGATTCGATCTTATGCTTTGTCCAATCTACTGTTGAATTCTTCTAGTGTATTCTTCATTTCAGTTATTGTATTCTTTATTTCTGTCTGGATCTTTTTTTTATGATTTCTATGCCCCTTTTTATGCTGTTGGGGTTTTCATTATTCTCATACATTCTCCCCATACGTTCATCGAACATCCTTATAACCATTATTTTGAACTCTGTCTCTGGTAGGTTGCTTGCCTCCATTTCATTTAGCTTATTTTCTGGAGTTTTCCCCTTTTGTTTAATTTGCGGCATGTTTCTTTGTTTTCTCATTTTATTAGCCTCTCTGTGTTTGTTTCTATGTGTCAGGAATATTTCTTTTGTCTCTCAGCCTTGGTCAGATGGCCTAATGTTGAAGGTGTCCTGTGTGGCCCAGTGGTGCACTCTCCCTGATCCCTTATGCTGGGGGCTCTGGATGTGATCTTTGTGTGGGTTGTGTGTGATCTTCTGTTGCTGCCAAGCCTTTATTGTTGTTAGTAGATCAGTGGATGGGATTAATGCTCAGGCTGACTAGTTGTGGGAACTGGCTGGACCCACAGGGTAAGAGTTGTTGTGTGGGGGCAGACCCCACTGAATGGAATTTGCCCTAGCAGGCTTGTGTACTTGTTACGACCACTCTTTTGTTTGTATCACTAATGGGATTAGTCAGGAGTTGCTCTGTTGTGGTCTGGTGCCAGCCTCCAGATGCATTGGTTTTGTGGCCTCTTGAGAGGAGCTCCCCTGTAGGCCAAGATCAGCCACTGCTTTTGATTGCTCAGGGCTACCCGGTGAGAACCACAAAGCGATCCACAGATGGTTGTTGCCTATGCTGGATCTATAGGTAAGTGGAAGAGACAACACTGTAGGCAGCGGTCGGTTATCCCCCTTCACTGACCTATGGCAGTTTAGCAGAGGGACCAGTGCTCTTCAAGGCCTGACACTGCCTGTCAGTTGCCTGTAATTTTGTCTCTGAAACTGAATGAGCTGCTGGGTGATATGTGTGTTGGGAGGCACAGGGACCCTGGAAATCTCCTGGGTCTAGTGAGTAAATTTCCCCCTGCCACTGCAGTGTAAGTTTACACACCAATGCTGTCTCTATGGCTCCCTGTAGAAGTTTCCACTCATAACAAGGTCAGCTGCTGCCCATCCTGGGCCTAAATGTGCTACCCCAGGGCAGGGCAACTGCCTACCAATGTGCAGCAGGCACTTTGTGTATTGGTGGGGCAAGAGCTCAGGGAGTCAAGGGCCGTCAGGCCAGTACAGACTCCTGCAATCCCCCTCAAGAGATATTGCAGCTCGTACAGGCAGCAGTGGTCTACCCACAATTATTTTCCTCGAAATGTGCTCACTGCACTAGCCAAGATCTGTTGTCTGCGCTGACTGCATAACCCCAGAGCCAAGCGGTGCACATGAGGCTGCTTATCAATGGACTGCAGGCACTTTGTGGCTTGGGTGAAGTGGAATCTCAGGGAGACAAGGTCCATCCGGCCAATACAGCCTCAGTTTTGCTGCAACTTCTGTGCCTGGATGTTCTCGCGGCTTCGATGTGGCTTCTTTATATTATCAGACGTAGATGTTATGATCAGCTGGACTTCAGGTGATTCTCCACATTGATTATTTAACAATTTGGTTGTAATTTCAATGCAGACCTCCGCTCCTCTGGGCCACCAGTAGCCAACAGCGCTGGGGAGGCAAGAGCGGAAGGAGCCCGTGGAGCTGCTGCCGCCACCGCTGCCGCCATTGCCTCTAGCTCAATTTGAAACCCACACGCCATGAACATGGTGGCCAGAAGGGGGCGCCAGCAACCACTCTTCTGACTATCATTCCAGATTAATTTTGCCTGCACTAGAAGTCCATGTAAAAAGAACCATACATTATGTGCTTGATATCTTTTGCTCAGCATAATGTTTTTGCAATCTGTCTATGTTGTTTCATATATTCAGACAATTTTTTGATGTATGTATCATTGCAGGACACATTTGATAAGGAGAAACAGAAAGAGTCTGGTGCTCGGGATTCACAATTAGACTATGAACTGAACTCAACTCGTAATCAACTCAACCAGGTTCAAGACGAGTAAGAGGAATGCAAGTTATCTTTTTCCGAAAGGAATTGTTTATTCTTCATTTAATTTTTAAGTTTGAAAGGAGAATAATGGCTCATGTAAAATGTGGACATTTGCTTATAAGTAATATGTGTGGTGGGGAGAGGAAGGGAAGCAGGAAGAAAGAGAGAGGGAGAGAGAGAGAGAGAGAATTGAGAGTCAGTGTCTTTGATTTGAGGGACAGGATTTCTGTATTATATTATGATCCCTAAGACCCTGGTCTCCTTGGCTCCATCCCTGGAGCTCCTTCTCCATAGGCTCGTTATCAGCCCATATTTATAAACAGAGAAATATTGTTACATGAAAATCTATCAAGATGCAGAGGGAAAGGATTGAGGAGGGTGTCAGATCAGGTAAAGAGAAAAATTAAGAGAAAGAGCAAAAGCAAGATGAAGCAGGCTACATTTATCTGTCATTTGTATTCATTTGAGGGGTTGGACTGAGAGATCAGACTCTTGAAAAATGAATAATTTAAGATTTTGAAGTAATTATTAGATATAAAAATATATTTTAAAACATTTAAGTAAGGCCAGGCAGCAACAGGTATCAGATCCATGTTATGTGCAAAGCCAGGGTAATAAGCTAAAGGAATCACTGCAAAGAAAATTGCAAACTTTGGCTCGTACTTGAGGAAGGTAGACATATCTGTACTTGAGGAAGGTAGACATATCTGAAGTTGCATTCAACATACTTAACAAAAATACATCACTAAGGTGTTTCTCCTACCATAGCATTGCTCCATTGCTAACACATATGGAACAGCAAGAAGTTCTTTTTAACTAGTTAGGGCTTGTGATGGAATAGGGTGTTGCATTCTTCCTTGTTTTCCGATAAGATTTCCTTCGAAGGAAAACATCTCTACCAACTTAGTTTCGCCTGATTAGATAATACAAATTTCTTGCTCAAAACGCATCCAACAAATAAAAATTTAAGATGAAAATCACCTGTTTTCTCATCTCTGTTAATATTTTGGCATATTTTACTCCAGACGTTTTTCTTTGTGTGTGCTTCCATGCACATGCATAGTTACCTCAACATACCCCCATTCATTTTTTTAATTGGAACCATCATCAATGAGCAGTTTTATAGCTGCAGCAGTGAAAGTTTATGAATGTCATGTACAAAAAGCATAAATCTTCTAAATTTCTGTAGCTTATTTCAACTAATGTCAGATGATTTAGAGCGGGGTAAGGAAGATCCTTAAATTTGCCACTTCTTTTCTGGTTTATTATAGTTCCTTTTGTGTAAATACTTCGTTAATTCCAAGTTCAAGCTTCTATTAAGAGCTGTGTTTGCCTCTCAAGGAGTCTCACTGCCCTCCTTCCTTAGATTGGCATCTTAGTGGTAGAGAGATGCTTACATGCTCTCCCGGTGCTGGAGGAGAGGGGCTTTCGGTCTTGTACTGCTCACTGGATTCTTGCTGGCTTCAGTTACACCTGGGCATTAGTGTCTTATGCTAATGGGTGCTGAGTTATGGCTTTTCTGGTTAGGTTTCCTGGACATTTGCTGACCACTGCTTCTGATGACCAGGTCGCTCCATTTGCCTCTAGTTGAGAGGCAGGGCTTCCAGTTTTTGCTGGTTCTTGATGTGTATTAGCGCCAACAGGGAGCCAGGAGTACCTCCCTCCCTCTCTTGTCA
Organism: Pteropus vampyrus; assembly: GCF_000151845.1. Classification (NCBI taxonomy): domain Eukaryota; kingdom Metazoa; phylum Chordata; class Mammalia; order Chiroptera; family Pteropodidae; genus Pteropus; species Pteropus vampyrus. The sequence goes on along the minus strand of NW_011888858.1, from coordinate 5,672,840 downwards.
CTGTGGCTCTGTAGTTACCTAGAAGGGGCACTATGGACCAAGAAACCATGACTGCATGCATTTCTTTAAACGTGTTATTTGGAAATTATTTCAAATGGAGAAAGTTTGCAAGAATAGTACTAAGAACATCCATGTACTCTTTCATATACCTTTTGTCCTATTTGCTTTATCATTCTCGTGTGTGTTCTGTCTACATACACACATTCCTCGCCCCTCCATCCCTTTGAAAGTTGCTCACAGGAAGGAGCTTGTTGCTTTTTCCTGAATTTCTTAGTTTCATTTTGTCTTGAATCCACCCGTGGCTCATGTTTTTATTTAAGGCATCATAAATGATAGAGGCTGTTCCTCACATTCTACTGTGGCCAGCTCTCGCCTCCCTCTCTTACTCTGCTTGCCTGTCTCTAAAGCCAGGATGCTACCTGCTGTGGAATGAATGGCCCACCCAAGGAGGTTCCCATGTCTAACCTTGTGGAGACCAGTTCGGTTGTGACTCAGTTCCTAAGATGTAAATTCCAGTGCAGCACTGATAGGGACAGGTCTGCCCGGGTTCGACGAACCCTATACAAAGGAAGACCGCTTGATTTTGTGCCTAGATTCTGGTTAGGAATCTCACGTTTTGTCCTTTCCTGTAACCCAGTTATTAGAATATCCAGTTGAACTTGCCCCCTAAGCATCTCCCACATTTGTCTCTTTCTATTCTACTACCATTGCCCTGATAGCTCTTGCCTCAACCCATTGCTTTCCAACTGGCTTTCCTGTTTTCATTCTTCTTCTACTACAATCCATTTTTCACATAGCAAGAATAGATATATTTGTATTATATGAAGTCACTTCCCTGTTTAGAAGCTGTAAGTAGCCTCCTTTTAAATGTAAAAAAAAAATTCTAAACTCCTTCCCAGGCTATCACAACCCTGCATGATCCGGCCCTACCTCTAGCTTCATCCTCATCTCTTGCCAGGCTCCCCTCACCTTGTCTACTGTCTACTTCTTCACTTTGAGGCCTTTGCCTGTGTTCTTTCAGAAAAATGGAAGTCTTCTGCTGGCTCTTTGCGTGGCTGGCTCTTTGTTGTCCTTCAGGTCTCAGCTTAAATGTGACTTTCTCAGTCTATCTGTGACCACTATACATTGAAAAGTCTTTCCTTTCCCCCTCCTTTAATTCTTTTTCACAATGATCCAAAAATAGCACTTACCCCAGTTTGAAACTTTAAAACATTTCTTTGCATATTTGTGACCCACTGGACTGGAAGCCCCAAAGGGTTACTGTCTTATATTGCTATTTTGATACTGTTGTATCTCCAGCACCCAGCATCATGCCTGGCACATAATAAATTCTCAATAATTTGTTCAATGAATGAATAAATCTGTAATAAATTTAAATAAATATTAACCTGCTTAAAACAATTTTTGACACATGAATGTACCTTCCTTTCTTCTCTGTGTTTGTCATCCAAGGGCACCATATGTGCTCACACATGAAAGCTATGTCTTGAGAGGGGAAAAAAAAAAACCCACTTTATTCTTATTTATACTTTCCTTCCTTTCTTAGTCTATTTTCTTCTTTTAATTTTCTACGGCAATTTCCTTTCAGCATCTAGTAGTCCTGTTGTGAAGTTATTGCTACTATGGCTTTGTTTTAGACTTTAGACATTTTGTTCATTCATTCATTCATTCATTTTTTTTTTTAAAACAAATATCTACTTATGTGACAGGTACTGTTTTAGGTGCTGGGGATAAAAAGATAAATAAAATAAAATCTTTGCCTTCGAGTAGTTCATAGTGTGTTTGTAATGAGATTATAATTGTGAACCAAGTGTTGGAGGAGCTCAGGCAAAGGAGAAACAAACTTTGCCTGAGAGAGTCAGGGGCGGCCTGTGGAGTGGCTCTTGAAGGATGTGGAAGCCTGGTGTGAATTTAGGTAGCAGCTGTACTCTCTCAGCCTCAGGACCACTGTGATGAAAGGGCCTGGGTGTTCTGGGAAGTAGGGTTGGCAAAGTCAAGAAACTTTTGCCAACCCATGATTTCTCACTGCATTAGAACAGCTTAATTGAGAATCATTGGTCTTCATCCAGTGTTATCCATCATACTCCCATTTCCTTTTAAATTTCGATAGACTTCAAGAAATTGTATGATTTATTATGATTTGCCTACAATGAAGAGAGTCCTTACAACTAACAGTGATGGAGCTATGTGGAAAACTCGGGAAACTCATGCCTAATAAGTGGTAGAAGTCAGAGGCAGGACGACATGCAATACTTGATAGTCAAGTGTAATTGTGGAGGGCTTTTTCATTAGGCAGGCAGATAATTTTTTTTACATTTAAGAAGTCTGGGAAAATTGAAATGCAGCTCTACTGTGCAAAGTAATGAGAATAAGTGGTAGTATACGGCAGAAAAATGAAGATTTTTACAGAACAAGCCAAATTGCAGGATTTGGTGTGATTAGAGCAGACGAATTAGGATGGTGAGGAGGAAATGAATGAATTTCTTTGTCCTTTACATTTTAATATTAATAATTATTACATAGTCTTTTAGGGTTAGGGGTGGTAGCTTTGTAATTTCTTTGTGTTTGACATTGAGAAAGGATGCTAGCATGTTTTTGCATACAAGTGCACCATAATATTTGCAATATCATCTGATTGAATGCAGATGTCTTATAATTTGATTTTGTTTATGTTGAATTTATATCACATGCCAAAAGTTCCCAAGAGAACCTATGCCTTGATTTAGAAAGTGCCAATTTTTGGAAAATCTGTCTTTAGTTACTGATTTCTCTTACAGTCTGGCTGAAACTGGAAAGACTCTTGAAGAAACCAAGAACAGATCATCCATATCCCTTTTGGCTGCAGAGGAGGAAATAAATCAGCTAAGAAAGCAGTAAGGAAAAAAATGACAGGATTATTGCAGCCTGCTGATTAATCTTTGAATTTAGCTTTTTTGGTATTCCATTACAATGTGAAAGAATCTGTTCACAACCAAAGAGGAAAGGCAACAATGTTTTTATTAATGCTTTATCTATTTTTCTTCCTACAAAAACATTACCTATCTACTAGAGAAAATTTCAAAGTACAGTGTAGTATAAAGGAAACTAAAAACCCTCTCACAATTTCAGAACTAGTTACTGTTACCATTTGACCTTTCCTCCAGTCGATACATTAAAAATAGTGTTAAGACTACAACATGAGACTAACTTTACAATTTTGGACCCCATTTTTTCACTTAACATCGTTTTTCTCTATTACTAAGAAAAGAATACTACAGAACTCAGTTTGAATAGGTGTATCATGTTCCATCATTTAGGTATTTCCCTAATATTGACTGCTTACTTGGATACCAATTTTTAACACTGGAAATAACATTGTGATCATTTTTGTGGCAAATCTTACTTTGAATTTCAGATTATTCTCTAAAGATAAATTTCTAGAAGGGGAAAATAAACACCGATCCTTTAAGGTTATACCTTATTTGATTGTAATTTTGATTTTTTCCCCCCAAAAAAGAGCAAGTGGAAATTGTATTAAAATACGTATATGTAAATATATATATATCAATACCATTCTATTGCCTTCACACATGTTCCAGCCCTTCTGATTTCTTCAGAAATAGCCATAAATTTAACTTGGAGCATCATTCTATTTTCTACTTCAGTCTCCCCTCCCGTCATTTTAGTCTCTTATTCCTATTGAATATACCTTCTCAAATACATTGACCATATGACTCAGTGATTTCCAATAGCATCGATTCTGTTCTTTACTGTTCCCAGTGCAGCTTTTAATTCTGCTATTGCATTTTTAGCTCCTCACATCCATCTCAATCTTACCCCCTACCTTTTCATCTTACACCATTATCATTTTTATCACAACATGTCCTCTTCTTATGGCTTTTGCTCCTGTTTTATGATGGCCATGGCTCTTTGTATTTTTATGAGGATGCCAATTTTATTTCTAAAGATTTGTTTGTGTCTTTAATACATTATTTTCATAGGTCCACATTTCTGCCTAGTATTGTGGATGTTATTCAATTTCCACTGTAGTTTCCTCTCTTTTTTCACCTGTTCAGAGAATTGCAAAGCTAGTGAGGATAGGAGAGTATATTTTTTGCCCAGCTTCTGGTCTAGGTTTTGAATGTCATATGTTTCCAGAGTTTTGTGCTGTTAAGAGCAGTCCAATATAGAACAGCATGACTACAGGCCCACTCCGCTTTTGCTAGAGGATCTGCATGCCTATCTTTTCTTCAGGAGCCTTTTTCCATGCAAGCTGCAGACATGGAGTGGCCCCCTGGCCCTGGCAAATCGACTCCTTGCTAATTTGTGTTTGTTTCTATGTATTTCCATCAGCGTTTTCCAATGCAATAATGGCATATGAAGTAGAGTAGCCTCTGTTCTTAAGTATGTCAATTGTTGCTTATTACCTTTTTTCTCCATTCCTCTCTC
>NW_011888858.1:5666624-5668362 GCF_000151845.1 Pteropus vampyrus | reverse complement strand
AAAAAAAAAAAAATTTTTTTTTTTTCTGTTCAGGCTGAAATCTCTTCAAGCCCAGGAGGAGTCGCGCCACAGAAACCCAGAGCATAGAAGTGCAACACATAAGAGCACAGAACAGCGCCGCACGGAGTCCAGGCGCTTGGAGTCCAGGCGTTCGGAGGTCAAGGCGGAGCCTAGGCGGTCAGAGCACAGGAGACCGGAGCAGCGGGGCTCCGAAAAGCGTAGCTCCGACAAGTGGAGCCCAGAAGCCACACAAGAATATGAGAACCAGCCCCGAACGCTGAAGGACGTACCCCAAGGAAGGTCCGACACATTCTCACAGATCTTTTCATTTAAGTTCCTTTTGTTAGTGATAGCCTGGCTTGGGAAAAGAAAAAGTAAAATGACATCCTCGGACCCAAACCCCAACGATATGGGAAGCTTCGAATTGTAAAAGGTTTTCTCTATCTCTACTCTTCCAGAGAGAGAAAACACCTCCCAGATTGCCAATACTTGGGCACTAACTGGTTTAGGGCTGACATTGAAGGTTAAGGAATGAAACTGAGACATACGTGCAAGGACAATTCTTTGGCTTGAAATCAGATTTGAATGCGCCTATGATGCAAGAGGTGGTACCCATGCTGAAAGAAGGTTCCGTGATACTCTCTGATGCCTGAGAGTCCTCTGTGCAGGAATGACCAACTGTGATTTTACTGTTTCCTTTTCTAGCTTGCTTTGTTTAATGCAGTGTGTAGGTAAGTGTTCTTGTGAAACCTCTTTCTAGTGATGACCAGAGCATTAAGACAGCTTATTCAGACAGTGTTAAGTGAGGACAAAGTAAGAGGTTTCTCTTTGGAGTTGCTGCATCTTCCTTGTTCTAACACCTCCCACTTTATCTCTCCCGCTGCCAGCCCCGATCCAGGCTATCAAGCCACTCCCATCCCAGGTTCCCATTCCCTTAACTGTCACCTTAGTCTTTCATTTTGGGGAATCACTCTGCCAGTGTTATGCTGGTGTCGGCTTGTTCTAGCTCCTGCTAGATTAGGATTCTGTGCATTTCTTCCTAACGCCAAATTCAGTGGCATCACATTGATAGCTTGAAATTGGCCATGGTTGGAGTATCCGTTCCACCATGGAAACTGGTAAACACTATAAATGAGGGCTTTCCCCGCTCCCCTTCAGTGTCTGCTTTGCACTATATTTTGCCCCGCAGTTTTTTCTACAAAACTTCCCTTTTGGGGGCCCCATTTCCTTTGCGCTAGCTAGTCCGGTAATTTACATTGTACTTGGTAGCCGTGCCTGGTTCACTGATAAATGCTTTCCAATTAACCCAGTATTTCCACATGTATTAGCTCACCTGATCTTCCAACCCCTCCTTCACCCCAAAATAGAGCAAAAATTGTGTAGGTGAAAATTCAGGCTCTGGGGAGGAAAAATGATTGCAAATGCTCCCATTGCTATGACATGTTGGAGCTGGAACTGCAACATAGATCTTTCTCATTGTTCAGTGTTCATCTCATTTTAGACCATGAGGCTCATATGGTGTAAGCTTTTATATCATAAGGAGTAATTACCAAGGTTGGAGGTAGAAATACTAAAAATCTGACTTCTTTAACTTGAGCTCTTGCTCGCCGTGTTACTCTAGGACAGCTGATTAATTTTTCTGAGCTTCAAGTTCACCATCTGTAAAATGGCCAACTATCAATGCTGGTGGCCTCACAGGACTGCTTAAAGGATAAATCGAGATGCTCAATGAGTGAAC
>NW_011888858.1:5653256-5666064 GCF_000151845.1 Pteropus vampyrus | reverse complement strand
CCGTGCAGCGGATCATCTACATCGCCACAGTGGTATGTGACGCTGAGGCTGCGCTCCGGAGGGCCTTGGGTGTAGCAGGGAGACAATTTTTGGTAAAGTGAACAGTACAGACTAAAAAGATCCAGGATCTTAAAAAGATCCTGGTAGATCCTGAGGTCCCTGCAATAGGGTGGGATTTCCTTTCTCCCTTCTTCCTTTCTTCCTTCCTTCCATTGCAAGTATTTAGGATGAATCATTTTTCACAATCAGTAACTATTCATATTTATTAATACCGATACTGACCAGACATTTGTTGAAGTAGTCGTAACTGTTGGACTATCTCAAATGGGTATATGCTAAATTGATTTGCATCGAGTCTTCTAAATGGGCATAGGTACACCAGGAGATATATTATTGCTAATGGCTATCATTTGATGGATTTCCTCCCATTCTTAGCAAATTAGAAGGCTATAATTGTGTTAACTCTTCCGTTTATTCAACGAAGAGTAGTTACTAAAGCTGCTAACATATCAGCTACTTGAGTATGGCAGATTAAAAAGTGCTCATATATAATCCTTAATTCCCAAAACAAATGCATTTGTTCCTTGGGTTACCATATTAAGATACTGAGTTCATTATGAGAACAGTTAAATATTAAAAAACAGAACAGAACAATGTTATGAGAGAAGAATTATTGGAATCTACTGAACTTTATCATGTATTCATTTATATCAAGGGTTAGCAAACAAGGACCTGTGGGCCATATCTGGCCCTGGCCCATATTTCTAAGAGAAATACCACCTGAAAGCTAAGATTTTAAGAAGAGTTTTACATTTTTAAAAGGTATTAAAAAAATATGTGACAAAGACAGTATGTGACCTGCAAAGCCTAAAATATATGCTATCCAACTCTTTGCAGAAAAAGTTTGCCAATCCTTGGTTTATATAATTAAGAATCACTTAGTGAATTGGTTAAAGTTTTGTGAACATAGAAGCCATGTCTTTCATGCATAACTAAGTTTTCCCAGTGCCGACAACGTAACAGTCATTTAATAAATATTTCTTGAACTATTATATGCCAGAAAACATGCCAGACACTTGATATGCATCTATGTTTAACATAAACACTAGATTGATAATTTTCTCATACTCTTTGACCAGTAACATGATTTTACTATAGGATCATAGCAACAACTAACACCTTTCAAGTATTTATGTAACCATAGATGATTTATTTCCTTGAACCTCTGTACTGTCTGCTTCTTGCACTCAGGATCACCAGAACGATGGTCCACTGTCTGGAAATATAGTGAATGTGGATAGTAGTATATATATTAATGTACTTTTTAAAATTGAGATATGTATATTCTCCCAGATTGAAAATAGTTTTGACCAACTGTGTTTAGTTATTAGGAGACCCATATGATGTTGAATTTTTGGTAGGCATTCTTTCTTCATTCCTTGCTTTGGACCTCTTTGACCCCCTCCTCTCACCAAATAAATTTGCTGCAATTTTTACGTGCAGGAGGCATTCCATGTAGCCAAAATGGCATTCAGACATTTCAAGATCCGTGTGAGGAAATCGTTGTCACCATCTTATGTGGGGTCCAATGACTTTGAGGATGCTGTCTCAGATTATATCATTTGTCATCTTGATCTATATGATTCCCAAAGCAGTGTAAACGTAAGTGTTGGGTCTCTTATTGGAGCTGATTTGCTGTTGCTATATTCATGTTTACTCTGAATACTAATAACTCAGAAATCCATTCAGTGCTTAGTATCGCTTCTATGTAACAGGAGAGCAGAAATGAGCAACATCCAATTTACTTTGTATAACCAGTCTTTACTGGCTGTTTCTTAGACATTTTATGGGGAAAAATATTCTGAGCTTTATAGTTCTGCTCTTTAAATGGGCTCTTAAGATTGGAAGATAGACTATCATAGTGCTTAAGAGCAATGATTTGGGGAAAGATAGGTATGGATTTGCATCCTGGCTTACCAGCTGTTTGACCTTCACATTTACTAAACCTCTAGAGCTATGCTTTAATTTCATAATCCTTAAGTGGGAGCAACAATGGTCATGACCCCATAAAGTCATGACCTATGACCTTGAAAGGATTAAATGAAAGAAAAAGGATGATTTGCTTAGCACAAGACTGGCACTAAGTAAACTCTCAAAAAAAAAAAAAAAAACCAAGCTATTATAATTGTTATTATTATAGATTATGAACGAGTCAGAGTTCTGTGTTGGCACATCATATAACTTGCTCAGAATTAAAAAAAATAATAAGGAAAGAATAAATAAAAGTTACTAAGGGTTTTCTTTCTTTATTCCTTTTTGTTTTTTGAGACTCTCTTGAGACCTTTATTATGTCATTTGTACTGCCATCCTTCCTCCTTCCTTATCAATGAGGCTTTCTCGTTTTAGCGCACATGCTCCTTCTCTACTTTAACTTGTTTTTACTCGTGTGCTTTTTAAATTTTTTTTTATCTCTCATGAGTCATAAGGTCCTTAGGATTGTCAGAGTTTCTTGTCACAGGTTGGTAACAAGGCGATGCCATCTTTTTTTTTTCAGGATGTGATCCGAGCCATGAATGTCAATCCCAAGATTTCATTCCCTCCGGAAGTTGACTTTTGCCTCCTCAACAACTTCATCCAGGAGATATGTTGCATTGCCTTTGCAATGCAGACTTTAGAGCCACCCTTAGATATTGCATTTGGGGCCGATGGAGAAATTTTTAATGATTGCAAGTAAGAGACATAGGACAGAAGCTACAGGATTCTTTATAAATAAGTGACCTTGTCTGTATTTCCTGGAAACAATTTAGGAAAAAGAACTCTGGGTGGGGAAATCAACAGACACTACCTGGTTTCCAGGCCCTGCCATATACTTCTCTGTACCATAGGGCAGGGCCCTCTTCTGGGATTATTTTCCTTCTCAATCAAGTGTGATTCAGAGGGGACGATAGGATTTCCATGGAACATATTGGCCTTGGGGAGAACTAATAAGTACCTGGAGCCTGTCTGGAATATTTTAAAAGAAAGGTGCTATATAAATACGAACCTGTTTTACTTCTTATTGTTTAACTTTTTTTTCTTTTTGAGGTATCATCAACATATAACATTATATTAGTTTCAGGTATATAACATAATAGTCTGATATCTGTATATATTGTGAAATGTTTACCGCAGAAAATCTAGTTAACATCTGTTATCATACATATTTACAAAAACTTTTTTTCTTGTGATGAGAACTTTTAAGATCTCATCTACTCTCAGCAACTTTTAAATATGCTATACGGTATTATTAACTATAGTCACCATGCTGTATGATACATCCTTGATTTATTTATTTTATAGCTGGAAGTTTGTACCTTTTGACCTCCTTAACCCATTTCGCCCATCTCCACCTCTGGCAACCACCAGTCTGTTCTCTATATTTATGAGCTTTGTTTTTGTTTGTTCTTTTAGATTTCATATATAAGTGAGATCATACGGTATTCATATTTCTCTGACTGATATCTGTTAGCATAATACCCTCTAGGTCCATCCATGTTGTCATAAATGACAAGATTTCATTATTTTGTGTGGCTAAATAATATTCCATCACATATATATGAGATTAGGTTGTTTCCATATCTTGGCTATTGTAAATAATGCTGCAGTGAACATAGGAGTGTTATATATCTTTTCAAGATTAGTGCTTTTGTTTTCTTCAGATAAATATCCAGAAGTGGAATTGCTGGATCATATGGTAGTTCTATTTTTAATTCTATTTTTTTATTGTCTATTTTTTAGGTGAGGCAACCCTTGGTTGACTTCACAGATTGCAAGGACCTTGTCAGTTTACAATCCCTTATTATTTTTTTAATTTAATTTTTACACCTATAGTACCTGGTTTTCCTAGGTGGTCTCCCATCCAAGTATTAACCAGGCCTGACCCTGCTTAGCTTCCGAGATCAGATGGGATCAGGCCTGTTCAGGGTAGCATGGCCGTAGACTATTTTTAATTTTTTGAGGAACCTTCAGACTGTTTTCCGTAGTGGTTGCACCAATTTACAGTCCTATCAACAGTGCACAAGGGTTTCCTTTTTTTCACATCCTCACCAACTCTTGTTATTTTTTGTGCTGGCTGTGCTAACAGGTGTGAGGCGATATCTCATTGTAGTTTTAATTTGCATTTCACTGCAAATTAAGTAATGTTAAGCACCTTTTTATGTACCCGTTGGCCATCTGTATGTCTTTCGGAAAAATGTCTATTCAGATTCTCTGCCCATTTTTTAATCAAAAACATTTTTTTCTTTTATTGGTTCTCATTGCATTATTTAGGTCAGCTTTTTCAGAGTATGGCGTATGGGTCGCCTGCATTAGAATTATTCAAGGTATTTGTTAAACATGCAGATTTCTGGATCATACTCCATGACATTTCATGCAGTATATCTTAGGTGGGGCTGAAGGATCTGTAATTTAGCAAGCAGCAGGCATTCCTTATGCATACTAACATTTGGGAATGAGTGCTCTAGACTATTTTATCTATGGCCATTAGATTTCTACCAACTTTTACCTGGTGAATGTTTTCTTTATAAATTAGAAGACGTTAAATTAATTTACTAAACATTTTATTGAAATTTTATGAGGTCTTATGATATAGTTAGAGATTATCCTGGAGGAGGCCAAGCTAGTTTAAGAACAGAGGCTCTGGTATCAGGCTACTGGGATTCTAGTTCTGGTTCTACCACTAATTAGCTGTACATCTTGAGCAGGTTACTTAATTTTTCCATCCTTTTGTTTCTTCTCTGTCAGATGGGGGAAATAATAATACCTGTTTCCTAGGGCTATAGAAAGTTCATGGAGATCATTCAGATAAAGTACACAAGGACGCTCTCTGGCTTACAGTGCGCACTCAGGAAATGTCAGCTCTAGGTCTTTGTTCAGGTTGTAGAGTTACGGGTTGGTGGCCACCCCATATACCTACAAGTTTATTGATGATGGCGACCATATACCTTTCTTTTGCTTATGAAAATCACAGTGATGGCATTTCTGATTACCTTATAGCATGTCATATTTTCCTGCCATTGCCTGTTTCTAGTTTCTTTCAGATTCCTGCTCCCGGCGTGCGTCCACTCACAGAAGAGCTGAATATTAGAACATTACACTGCAACTGGATCTTTCTGATTCTTTTACAGAACATAATGTCTGTGTTCCTCCCCACCCTCTTTTTCATTCCTTTTCCTTTAGAGGATGCATGATCCCACTCGGAAATATTCACCCATTTTAGTTTATGGAATCTGCAGATCTCTGGCAGGCCTGCTTACATGCAGAGGGAACATACAGCCTTTTGGGAACACTCTGTGGCCTGTACTCCTGGTTGGCTATTGAGTGGAACTAGAGTTTCTAGTAATGATTGGATTTGGTTCTACTTCTAAGACTTCATGGAACAAGTCTAATCCACTTTATTTATTTATTTATTTATTTATTTATTTATTTACTTACTTACTTACTTACTTACTTACTTACTTACTTACTTATTTACTTGGGCAGCCTATCACACATTTAAAAGCAATTATTTAAATTCTCCTCCTCCTGGCCTCACAGGCTTTAGGATTTTTCCATATGAATGGAGTTGAGACTTCCTGACAAATAGATTGGTTTCCTTGGCCTGTGCTCTGTGCTCTTCTGAGCATTCCTTTTTAAGAAAGTGTCCACATGGAATGTAGTCCCCTGGTTTGAACTGACCAGTCTAGTGGGACCAACATGCTTTCCATTCTTATTCTCTATTAATTCAGCTAATGTGTAGTAGTTTTTCTTTTTTTTTTCAGTCATATAACACTGTTCACTCGTTTTGAGTTCAACTGAAATCGTTATTATATTTCCACTTGTTCTGTGATTAAGCCATTTGTCACTTCTACCTGTGCAATTAAATGCTTTTTAGACTCAATTGCAGAACTGCGTAGGTATCCACATTACATTGTATCTTATTAGAATCAGCTTATTGTTCCCACTGATTGAGCTGTTCTTTTTGGTACCATCATCTGTTTTTTTTTTTTCCTGGCACTCCACACTCCTCATCTTTGAATGATTTTTCTGTATTTCATGCAAACCATTGCTGAATATGTTCATTTATCACAGGATGGAGAGGGAGCACTTTGCACCTTTATTCACGTTCTCATTGACCTATTATTTACCCCTCTTTGGAGATGATAATTCAACTAGTTTCCAACCCGCCCTACTTAAGTTAATCACTCACTTATACTTCTCTTATTTTGTCCGCAACCATAGCGTGAGAAATCTTTTAGGAAGCCTGTGGGACTTACATAGTCTCTAGCATTTCCCTGGACTGCAACTCTTGTAATCCTGAGAAGAGAAGGACAAGATTAGTCTGACATGACTTATTCTTAGTGAGTCCATGCTGGGTCCCTGTTATCACTGGTTCCTTTTCTAAGAGCCCACAGCCATCTCTTTAATAACAGTATCGGGATCCATATTTATCTCGATCTAAGCATAATCAAAATGAAAATTTACACTGATGTCCCCTTGCCCAATTATGCTACATAATTGCTTAACTTCTCTTTCTCCTTTTGTGTGTTCAAAATAGGTACCGTCGCAGCTATGACTCCGATTACACTGCTCCCTTGGTCTTCTATCATGTATGGCCTGCTCTCATGGAGAATGACACTGTCATTATGAAAGGAGAAGCTGTCACCAAGAGAGGGGCTTTTGTACGGTGGCCTTGCATAGTGACAATTCATCCCAAGTGTTTGATTCACAAGTTCGAGAACATTTATAAACCCAGAGATTCTATAAAAGAAGTTCATAAAGAGTTGTTTGATAAATTTCATACAAAGGAGAGGAAAGGGACTGGCTGGGAAAGAATCCGTTTTTTCTTTGATTTGTCTCTGATTCCTCTTAATATCCTGGCAGTAATTTCTTTGCCTATTGCTTTATTTATTTCTAAGATGGAATTAGTCATATTCGTCTCTTCTATCTTAGAAATATTATGCTATTATAAGCAGAAAGCCTTTAAAATCATCTTATTGGAGACCCGGTGTAACTCTAAGCATTTAAAAGTGATCGATTAACTTTCAGGAAACAGTTGCCAAAATTTTACTGACAATTCTCCATTTTGGGAAACGATGGATGTGCCTCATTTTTCTCTCCTTAGTATGATGCGTAGAGTGGGGAGGGTTGGAGAGAAAGAGGGCAGAGGAGGTGGGGAAGAGAGGAGATGATCAATTTTACATTAGTTGTAAATATTTGAACATGTTAAATAACTGGGCAGCCTTCAAAATAGAGTCTGAGATCTGCAAGTGTGTGAGCGTGTGTGTTGTGATGGGGATTGCGTGTTGGGTTGGTGGCCCCAGGTGCTTGAATATTCTGTACAGTGAACATTATGGAGTTTTTACACTGCCATTCCGAGAAAGAATTAAGTAAATTCTGAAGCGAAGCTAGCTCCTCAGTCCACAGCAAAGCCTCCATCTGGGTGCTCTCAGTTCCTGTTCTCTTCCAACTGGAGAATAGGGATGTTCTTCAGGGCAGCTTTTCTCCCACTTAGTGGAGAAAGGGAGTAGTGTCTTTTAAAAGAATTTAATACAATTAGCTACAGGGGGCTGTTTAAGTTGCAACAAAAAGCGTTGTTGCAACTTAAACGCCCCCCCCCCTTAGCTAATTGTATCAATAAAATATTTTGTGCTATGAAAGTTGAGCCCATAGAAATTGGGTTGTGTTGATCTGACAACTACTCATGTTCTACAATGAATGAGCTCATAAAACATGCTGCTTGACCCTACAATAATTACCCTCTATTAAGAAACACTTTTTGTAGATTGTCTGCAGTACAGTTTGGAAGAGAGAGGAAATAGCTACTAGTCTTATGTTCTACATCAAATAGCAATTGCCTTTTAATTTCCTTCTCTCCTATCAAGCATATCACCAACATCTGCCCAAGCTTAAGCTCCTAAAACAAAATGAGAATACCCTAAAAGGAAGAACTTGGAAAAGGAAAGGGTTGAATGAAGGGATGTTTTAAAGAAGGCCTTACTAATGAAATCTCATTATAGTGGATATAATTTTCTTCTTCTTCATTAATTTAGTTAGAGAGTAGATAGGCAGCAGTGGTGATTCACTCAGTCACTCATTCATTAGTTCATTTTATTCAACAATAGTTATTTAGTCAGTAGTTATTTATGACCCAAACACTGTATAGGTGCTGAGGATTCAGCAGTGAACAAAACAGACACGAATCCCTGCCCACAGGGAGCTTACATTCTCCAGCATTTGGAACCTTAATGTAATTTCTAACAACTTCTTCATTAAAACAAAATCCTATTAGCACCCATGAGTTATGTACCAAAGTTCACTGTGGGATTTTTTTTTTTTTTTTTTGAGAACTATTTCAAAGTTATTGTCAAATAATGGAATGGCTATAGGAAATGAAAGGAGCGTACCTCATGCTGATGACCAGTAAGGCACAAGTGTAATCGCATCAGCAAAACCTCCTGATCTGTGGGATAGGCCTATTGTTTTAAGTGATGTGAGTGTTCACAAACTGTTGACTATTTTTCTTTCTCTTTTTAGTGGAATTCGGTGCGATCTGTAAGTCGATGTCGAAGCAGGAGTTTAAGTCCCATCTACCCTCGTAGCCATATTGGTTTAAGCACGGTACATATCTAATTATTTTTACACAAAATCATCCTATAGTTAACATTTTTTTCTCCAACAGTTGCCTGTAAAAGAGGTGATTATAAGTCTATCGGTAGAAAGAGAACTTGTTGTAATCACCCCAGAATGATATACTACGTTGAGCTGAAGAATTTATCATTCTAGAAAGAAGGAAGTAGAGGTAGTTTTTTTCTGACTTAGTTGAAAGACTAATAGACTTAACTTATTTCATAGTTTTGTTTTTGTCTTTGAATGAAAATGGGGTATTAGGTATCAGTTAGTCTTCTGAATAGATAATGGGACACCTTCCTTAGTCAAATGATCTCGGCACAGGTCCCTGCTTCCTCTGGAATTTACTGTATGATTTGGAGAAATTGCTCAAATGGTCTGGATTTCAATATTGTATAAAGGGCATTGCAGGCATTAATTTCCCTCCCAACTTCAAAGTAGGAAGAATAAGATTAGTCTCTTTGCATATTAGTTCTTTGGAGGATTACTAATATTCTGTCAAACACAAAAGAATAGTGAAAACATCTCTGAAAACTAAAAATATTTTTCTGAATAATTATTGTTCATTTACGCAACAAATAATATTTAGTCAATGCCTTTTGAATACAGGGCTCAACCAAGACAAGTGAACACCAGATAGGCTAACAATATGCTGTTCCTTCCAATAAAAAATTTAAAAATATTTGTTCAACCCCGTTTTAGGGAGAGTGGTGGAGAAGGTGAGCCATGACTGGCAACACCCCACTTCTCTGACATTACCTGTAGCAATGCAGCTTTAGCCTAAAACTTCCAAAACCCCCTCAGCAAAAGCAAAAAACAAAAACAAAAACAAACTCCTGCAGTTAACAACACCCACCTTTCTTACTGAGTTTAGTGAGCATCTATTGGTACTCCAGCATGCTCCTTTATCAAATGTTTTTTTTCCTGTATCTAGATGCTAAATTTTGCGGGGGTGAGGCGGGGTGGGGGGATGGGGGGGTGAAGGGAATGGGGATGGGGCGGGACACAAAAATGACTAAAATATGGTCTCTTCCCTGAATGGGTTTCAAAATAAGAAATTTAATATGATTTAAGCAAAGTAACTGAATGTGATATATTATACAGTCTACAAAAGAGGCACAAAGAGGCATAGAGGAGGTAGAAAATCCTTCTGGATTTGGCAGTGAGGGGGTTCATGCAGGAGTTGGATTTGATCTGGCAGAATTTCAATGAGCTGGGAAATTAGAGAGGAAAATCCAGATGAAGGAAATGGCCTGAGAAAGGAAAAATCATGTATCTGTTTTTTTTTTTTTTGCTCTTGGAGATTTTAATATAACTTAATTGTCCTTATTCATGAATAAGTATTAATACATAAAAATAAAATGGTAGTACATTTAGTGGACTGAAAAAAAGGAAATCTTGAGTTTTATACTGGAAGAATCATAATTCTCATTTTAAGAGGAAGTGACATATCAGCAGAAAGAGTAATTTAGACATCCATTGTGCTTACAGCCATGGCAAATATTTCACCTGGATGCTCACTAGAAGGTTGTTAATGAGCACTGTCCCTCTGTCATAAACCCCTACACGTGTTTGAACCACCTCCTCTCTCTTTCCCACTTTGAGCCCAGGAAAAACAAATTAATTTAAACTTTAGATGAGAATAAAATATATTCTCAAAGGTGAAACTGCTGCCCAAATTGTCCCTTTCTACCACTGTCTCCTTATAAGACTGGCACACCTGCAAAATAAAATACGAATATTTTTCGTTAGTCTGGTTTTTTGGCTTATTCGAGGTCTCACATTCAAAACAGCTTCTGTCTTTGTTAGCGTCTATGTATCTAAAGTGTTTAAAAGCTCAGAGCAAGAATGATGCTTGTAGTCAGTTATTTCTCAGTTGCAACAGGTTTGTGGGTATAGGTGGTAGCTTTTGCTTAGTGAAAGTGAAGGTGAGATTTGAAAAATGACTTTTTTTTTTCTGGCTGCCTAATGACCCTCCTGAATATGGCAGTATTTTGGACACATTAGAAAATTCATAGAAAGGATCTGACAGACAGTATTTGATCATTTTAGCTTTAATTAGATCATATAATTTTCTGGAAAGCTTTGAATGTGATATGACCACTCTGCATCCAATCTCAAAGTCTTTAGTAACCATTAAACAACAACAAAAGCAACACAAACTGGGCCACTGAGCCCAGCTTTTAATTAATAATGTAATTGAAATTAAATCGAGTGCTCATTTACTTCGGGAAGTAAAAAAGGAATTGCAATGCTAAGCTTTAGGTGGGGAAAAATCCTAGTTCTAAAGTGTCTCAGAGCAACATTTAGCTGGTTTTGTAAAAAAAAAAAAAAACGTCAAAAGGATTCATTCACTGAGCTCCATCTGCTGTGTAATTCACATGACACTTTTATATTTTCTAGATATCTCGAAGCCGGAGCCCTTCTCCAATAAGATGTGGATTGCCAAGTAAGTGAGATGGTTTAGATGGAACAGTTTTCTGCTTTTTAATGCTCTTTTTAGTACTCAGCATTGTGCAGCAAAATGAATGTTTTGCCTCCTAGGGAACATCTTTTACCTCCACCTCACACCTTCCATTTCTGGGTGGATGCTACCTGACTGATGTAGAAGGAGCTTAGAATTGAGAGGTGTTTATTGATGTAAACCTAGATTAACTACCCTACTTTCATTTAGGTCCTCCCAAAAGAAATTCTGAGAAAATGACTATAATAATGAACTGTTTATTTTTCTTCCTAGGATTTTAAAACCACCAGACGTGTTCCTTTGCCACAGAACATCTGCAACAGCCAGCCTCCCCAGTGCCTCCATCTACCTGAGTGTCGCCTCAGACCTCACTTAAGATAATGTGAAAAGGCAATTCTGTGTATCACTCCACACAGAGAGTTAAATGTTTTGGCTTAGTGCATTTGTAACTTCAGATATATTGCATTTTATTTTATTTTATAGATACAGATTCCATTAATTTGATAAAAACGATTGCCTAGGTGTTTAGGATCATATTCATTTGAAGCAGAGTTTATTAGACAGGTTCAGGTTTTTCATGCTCAAGTACTAGGCCCTTTTATAGCAACTATAGGAACAAAAATGGAAAACCTGTACCATTCTGAGTCCAAAAGACAAGAGGAGTCATTTTAGTTTATGAATTGATCATAATTATCATTGCTGGTATTAGCTTTAACTTGAAAATAATATTGGTGTTTTAATTTCCTTTTAAAGTTTGGAAGACGTCTCTAATCTCAGAGTGGGGAAAGCATAGTGGTAGCAGTGACTTCAGGCTAAAGTAGATGATGATGATGATGATGATTTAACACACTGTAGTTCATTGTCGTGCTTCTCTTTTTCTACATTGAGTACTCAGTTTGGTTTAGTTGAGTGCCGTGTGTCAAAGCTACTTACTTACTTGAGAGAATTTTCTTGCTTTACTCTAAATGCAAAGCAGTGATTTGGAGAGAAGCCAGCTTTGAGATAAATGTTGATTACCTTGTGTTTATCTCCTGGGAAGATTTCAGATGGTTTTAATGTACATGTTGAATATAAAAGCTACATGGGAAATGCTCTTTACCTATTCCACCTAGTTGTTTACAAATTCAGACATCCTAAGAGCTCTATCTGACTAAAATACTTAAATTCAAGGCCTAAAGCACCATTTATTGATTTTAAATTGAACATACATCCCTCGATTTCTTCCCTGTGAAGTACTGTTGAAAGTTCAAGATAATAATGGAATGTGGCTTTCTCAAGATAAGTAATAGTTTTTCTGCTTATTTATTATTATATTTTTTTTACTTTAAAGCCAGCCTTAAAACAAGCCTTGCCAAAGGGACTTTCGCTGCGCGCCTTTGAGAGAGAAACTCTAAATTGGCCACAGCTCCGTTTGTACCAGCTTAGCGCCATAACTGGCACCCAAGGCTTTGCAGGTGAAAAAATCCCAAACTTCTCTAAAGCATTTTGTCCCTTGTGATGGAAGATAAAGATGAGGGAGAGACCATCTCAGTCTCTGCCCCTTGGGTCAACAGGTCACTAACTTATTTTGAAGTGTGAAGGTCATTTTTCTCCCTCTGTGTATTTGTGTTGTCGCCACATTGAGGCAATGCAATGTGCTATAAGGAGAACTTGGTGTCCAGGTAGCTCCGTTTCTGATTTGGTCATCACCTTCATTTG
>NW_011888858.1:5640877-5652006 GCF_000151845.1 Pteropus vampyrus | reverse complement strand
CTTTCTTTCTTTCTTTCTTTCTTTCTTTCTTTCTTTCTTTCTTTCTTTCTTTCTTTCTTTCTTTCTTTCTTTCTTTCTTTTCTTTTCATTCATACACTCATGAATGCTTATTCAATGAGTACTTCCTGTGTGCCAGATATAGGATATACTCAAGGAAGATAGTGGTGGACAGGGTTCTGGCTCTTAGGGAGCTTAATGTCATGTTCAGTTGCATTCCTTGGTGATTTTCCTTGGTGATATGATGGACGAAAAAAATAGTGTCATTTAAAAGAGAGAAAGTCACATATCAATTGAAGAGGTTAAATGCATTAATTGGGGGTGGGGTGGGGGGTGGAATACCTATGTATAAGAAAGTTATGCAAAGCAATAAGGGAAGTTGGTGAACTACACAAGAGAACGTAACTCGATGTAACTCATTTACGTCATCCACAGGCGAATTACTCAATCTTTTAACAAATACATACTAAACCTGTGATCCTAGGATTAACAATAAAATGAGTGTGGGAGGAGGAGCTCATAAGATTGATTCCTACACTTCCCGTACCACAGCTGTGTGCTCTACCTGCTGTATTCCTAAGTAAAGGGGTAATTTGCAGAGCATTCTAATTCACTGTTAGGCACCCCACAAATCCTTCACTAGGCAGATCGTTGCCAATAGTGTTCTATGAATTTTGGGTTGAGTGGAAGATTTCTTAGTAGTATGACCTTGAATAGCATGTCTATAATTAAGGGTAAAGTGTAATGGAGCTCTTAAGAAACTAGTATTACAAACAGCATTAGGTCATTGAAATGTGAGCCCAGGAACCATATGGGTGACATTCAGTATATGCCATTTAAATACCAGAGCAGTGAAGTTTGTTGGCCTTAGTATAATGAGTCAATAGGGGCCTTGATAATGAAGTGAGAACTAATTTTTTTATTTTAAAATAAAATGTGATAGGACAACTTCACACCTAAAAAACTGCCCACTGGGTGCCAGCATGAACATCATACTTTCCATAGTAATACTGGCAATTATACATCAACTAGGCAGTTAAGTCTATTTTTTTAATTGGGCGAACAACAAAGAATTTGATAAAAAGGTATGTTATAACTTTATTTCAATATAAATTAAGCCACAATTTTAGTGATACAACCAAAATAATGTTTTGAAATGTGATGTGACATATGTTTTAGAAAAGATTTTCGGTCGTTGGGCGATTATCAGAAGATCTGGAGCATCATTTGATGAAGCAGACCCTTTTGCAATTTCTGGTGTTGGGATGCTGAGGATGGGACATTATGTTTTCTTCCTACTCCTGTCTTCTTAGACTGGGGTAAGTTTCAGAGTCAAGTCTTCAGGATAATAGACTTTAGGACTGGCCCAGCGCTGTGGACGACAAGTTGAAGTGAGAATGGAAAAAGTGATTTGTTCATTCATCATTCATTCATTCAACGAGCATTTGCGGATGCTTGTTAAATGATGTTCTAGGAACTGCCTTAGGCCCTGTGGATGCAATAGGGAACAAGACTTTCAGTTGTGGAGAGAATGTGCTCAGTACTCCTGGGCAGAGTGTGCCTATGGGATGGGACTGCGATCTCTCTGAAAGATGGGACAATGAGTGGTAATGACTTCTTGTTTTGGAGATAATCTTAAATTAATTTTGTTGATAGTGGGTCGAATCACTCTTCCTTGGCATGGTCACCTGGAAGCCCAGACTTAGCACCAAGTGATAACTCATTGAGGGAGGTTCTCCAGCTTAATGTAACTTATGGTGACAATGATGAGACTAAAAACAGGTGCAGCTTAAATAATGGGCTAGAAATGGCCAGGAGGGCATAAAGGACTTTGTACTTACCCTTAGAAAGCAAACATTAATTAGAACAAGAGGAGACACATCGTCAAATTTTGAGAGTCTACTTTCCACAGAAGCAATTTTAAGAGATCTAGGAAGGCCTTCCCACTCACCCACACTTTCTTAGCAAATTCTTGACATTTCACTTTTAAAGGTTACTCAGACTTAAGACTTTGAAGAATGTTAGAATGCAAATAACTTGGAGTAGTAACCCCATTGTATGAATGAAGTTTTAGATTTTTCCCTGAAATCCATATGGATGGAGAGATGACAGACCATTAGGACCCTTAGTATGTGATTAGGGTTAGCAGGGCATGTAATGGAAAGATTTTTCACTCTGAATGGGATGGTCAAGGGCACAAAAACCAGGTTTCACCTATTTTACTGTTGTGTCCGGCATGAGCACAGACTTATTGGCCAGTGAGAGTTCTGTCTTTCCAAAAGGCAACTTCATTTTACAAAGAATTACTGTAGACTGGATGTTTGTGTCCCCCACACATTCATATGTTGAAATCTAATCCCCAATGTGATGGCATTTGGAGGTGGGGTCTTTGGAAGGTGATTAGGTCGTGGCCCCAGAGGGCTCCCTTTCCCCTTCTGCCATGTGAGGACACAGCAAGAAAATGGTCATCTATGAACCAGGAAGCAGGCTCTCACCAAACGTTGAATCTGCTAGTGCCTTATCTTGGACTTCCCAGCTCCAGAACTCTAAGAAATAAATGTTTCTTGTTTAAGTAACCCACTCTATGGCATTTTTGTTATAGCAGCCTGAACAGACTAAGACAGTGGTTATCTTTGACCCAAGACCAATTTGTATCCATACTACATCCTATTGCTTGTGACACCTCTTTGTCGCAAATCACTAGCCTTTATTTGATGTGACTGACTTCTGACCCTTGGTTTGATTTGAAATTGCCTAACTAAAAAGAAAAGGAGGAGGGGGAATAAAAAAACTTTCATGTTTTCTTTGACTGGAAAATAAATTTCTTCTGGATGTTGTAAGAGTGATGGCATGATTTAATACACATACTTCATATTGATAATTTGACGGAAAGCTTAAGATGACCTTATGTGTCCCAGAATATGCTCTGTAGAACACTAATAACACTAATGTATTAAAAAACGTTTCGTGTTCCTTTCTAACTGTATTACACCCTGGATTGAAAAAGTCTTCCTCGTGGTAGTTATATGTCGTTTCAAACATGAATAAACTTTTTGCTTTCATGATTAAAAAAAAAATAACTAGTACTTAATCCAAAATTTACTATGTAGCAGATGTTATGCTAATCACTTTACATTATTAAACCCATTTTACAGATGGAGAAGCTAAGGCTCAAGGTCATTATTAAGTAACTCACTCCAGGTCGTGAAGCTAAATGTTGGAGTAAAAGTTCAAATCCAGGTTTTCTTATGTTGAGCCCACCCTCTCTTTTCACTGATTCTATGGGATTTTAATAAGATGAGAAGTGATAAAACATATCCTGTGGCTATATAAGTTTGGAAAATGATGAATTAAAAAGTGAGTTGAACAAATCTCTGTGGGACTCTGCAGGGCCCCCTTGCTCTTCCTGGGCAACTTCAAGGAGCATGCCATGAGGGTGTCATGTGCAGCGCCCTCCATATTTATTCCACTGCGTAACCTTTTTTTTATGCAGCTCTTATAGAGGTACTGTTCTAGAAGACCCATTTCAGGAAATATTTCATTAGGACCTATTTCTTTATTTATGTTTTAGAATGATAGATGCTGCTGACCATTGGGAGTTAGGTTTTATCAGCTTTCACAACAAAGGAAGAATCCTGACTCTATCACCTAATAAGACTTTTCAGCCAATAAATTAGTTAATAAATAAGAGGCCCCAAATGGAAATCTCTTATTTATCCCTGTTCTTTATACTTTTGCTTATCTCTTCCTTTTGTCTTATTTTCTTCACCCTTCTATCAATTGTATTATGAAATAAAATTCCCTTAAGCCCAATATTTATGTCAGTGTTGTTTTTCCTGCATTTGTATTTTCCCTTAAATCCTTTACCATGTTATTCCTTTGCATCTTCTGTTTTCTGTCTAGTTCTCTTCTGCTTTCTTTTTCAGGGTTTCCGCTTTCCTAGTCGATCTCTCTAATGCACATCTATTTACACTTCTTAAAAACAGGCACCTAAATAATGTGATTATGAATCAGTGAAAGAGACAAATGGATATCATTGAAAACTAGAACACACCGAATAGCATTCCATATAAAGATGCATCTATATCCTGATTCATACAATGCATGGATTTTATGAAATTTCAAATGATTATTTTCTAAATTTTTGAATATTTGGTTTATTAAAAATAACAATCAATTCTTAAATTATACTTAAACTTCCAATAAGTTTGAGCTATGCTTTTATTTACATCTTATGTCACTTCAATATACATGTTGACTAGTATTTCCCAAATTTGTTTGGTGATGAAATCACTTGGCATGCTTATAAGAGATGGATTCTTGGACTCCACTCCAAGCATGCTGAATCAGGATCTCCAGAGGCATCTGTTAACATCAGCAGAGAAGTTTGTAAAACACTAGTCTTGATCTGGCTTTAATGACCCACAAGCAAAATATTGCATAAATAATTTATTGCATATGTTATACTACCCTTAACTTTCTAAAAAGAAAACGCTATATTAATTTAAAAGCCTCTGGGAATATTAAATTATTTGCTTCACTCCAGTAATAGGTAAATTACTGAAGTTTAGTATATGTATTTTTTATCTGCATACATACATATAAAATATGGCCAATTTTGGGCTAGACAATTGAATTTTCAATAAAAGAGAGGGATGAAAATAATTATTTTTCTTTCCTACATTTTAAAACTTTCCACTTGTGTTTCATATTTGGACAGCTTCTTTGTTGAGCTTTCAGAATATATATTTCTTACTAAACTCATAAGTCATTCCTTTCCACTCTGTGTTAACTGTATGTGACTGGGAATTAGAGTCATGGTTAGAATCATGACTAATGAATCCCCATTGGCCATAGTTTGCCTTGTCGTGGTTGTCTGCCAAATGGAGCTAGTCACCTGGACAATTCAGAGTTAGGAGCATCTTTATTAATATTCATATGAGTCTCTAGAGAAGCATCTAAAATAGGGTGAAACCGACATCCAACTATTAGACCTCACAGGTGGCCTACCTCAACTGGGATTTTCCCAAACATTGAATAGAGGAGAGAGATTTGTCTTTTTCTATTTACTTTTCAAAGACCAAATGTCCCAAAGAGAAGATTGGAAACATATCTGTTTCAATTTTCATTCATGAAAACTGAAGCATTTTTTTCTTCTTCTCTTTTTAGAGCCTAATAGAATTTCTCATCATTACAGTGTCTAGGTTGAAAAGCAGGTTCTGTAAAGTTCCAAGAAAGAAATATTGATTCAGAGGGCCAAGTGTAACCCCAGTTTGAATATGCCAGGATTTGAAACACATGAGCTAATAGTTCTAACAGATATTTTTGTGGAAAAGATTGACTTTTTTCTTAATCTTTTCCTTGTCTGAATTCAGCTTTTCTTCATTGAATAGCCAGAGGTGACAATGTAAGACAAAACAACATTAATTATTGGAAACCAAAGTTATAAAATTTCTTGGATGACCTCTCTATTTCTAATCAAGCTGATCTACAATCGGAGGGAATTCTAGAGTCATAAATCAATTTAAATTTTTGGTGCTATTTTGGGTCTCTATTCATTTAGACCTAGAGTTTTTCTGGGAAATGTATGGATTTAGCCACGAGATGGCAATGTTGCTTAAGAAATAAGAGGATACTACTAGCTGCAACAAGTCTCAAACTGGAAAATAAATATCAAATCTTCAGATAAAAGCTGTAACTTAGTTTTACTGCTTTCCATAAATTTGGAAAATAACTTAAATTGATGGAGGACGGCCAGGTATAAAATAGAAAGAGTATGGTAGAAAATGTGAAGTGTCAAATAACTATATTGTTATAATAAAGAATTTATGCATTTGATCGTCAAGGCCCAGAAAGCAATTTCTCTGCTAGAACAAATGTTTTTGTTTGTGTGTGTGTTAATTTTTAAAATCCCTTATGCAACCTCACACCATCACCTTGTTAAGAGTTCTTATTGAGACACAATTCAGTTTGTAATAAATGTTTTGAACATAACTCTTTGTTTTTAAGCATAGAAGAGGAACAACTGATAGTTTCTTTAATGATCCTCTAAGATTTCCAAGATTTTTCAAATTGCCAGTGTTTCACGTGGCCCAAACTCCCCAGGTCCTGGGCAGAGAGCTTAGTTTCAGAAATCCTTAGAGTTATTTCAAACAAACATTTTAGTTTTCACCTGGAAGCTAAAATAATACTGCTAAGAAACTCTCTAAAAAATTGCAGGGAATCACCAGAAAATATTCCTAGAGTGTTTGAAAAAGACACAATTCTGTATGAAAGGAAGAAAAAAATATATAGTATTAATAAAAAATGATGTTCTTCCTTTAAAAAAAATCTACAAGAAACAAATGTTTCCTAACCAAAATGTAGATTTCCATTTTGGCTTCTTTAGGCCTGCTTTGGGTTTCTTTTTTCTATTTTATTTTTTAACAAGATAATTTTTCAGAGAACATTGATCTTAAAATTTATGTGTTTACAGTCAGTGAATTGATAAGTTAAATATGCCTCCTGTCAATGACCACATACCTGTTTACATAGTAGTCTCCAAGCAAAATTTTATAAAGAACTTTCTATTCTTCCCTCTCTCACTGAGGCTTCACCCCAGCTCTTAGGTTCTGTACCATCTTGAGTCAGAGTTGAGAAAGGAGTTCAATCCCCAACTTTTCTGGATCCCTCACAGATATACCAGTTCTAGGATGCTGTCGCCAGATGGCCGAAGGCAAAGAAACTTCTTTGGTGGGCGCTTATTGTTAATAACAAGGGGGCTGTTAGTTGATACCTGAAGCCCTCAGCAGCCTCAGGCTATAGTGGTGCCCTGAGCCTCTACCTATTGCATTTAATTTTAACAACTAGCCACTGTGCATGGTATCAGGAATACAGAAGTCACCTGGGTAAGGTCTCTCTTAGAATAGCATAATAGAACCTTTGCCTTAAAGCCAATCCAGGAAGCAAGAAGGAAAAGTTCAAATGTTAAAAATGTAAGGACAGGGCATGAGGATGAAATAAGTTGAAAGAGGTCTGTTGTCAAAGAGATCTTTGCTAGTTTTGCTGGAGCTATGTCTCACTATTGAGATGAGAGGTAAAAATGGGATGTCTACTTTCAGTTGTGTAGATTTTGCTTTTCACAGCTCCTGAGAATGCCTCCCATTTTGATCACTGTTACTCAAAAGTGCCAGTCTACAAGGAGCGGGGACTTGAATGTAAATCAATGCGTGGCTGCCTTCATTGAGCAAATCTTGCTTTGAAAAAAAAAAAAAGATTCACCAAACGGTATGCTTTGGGACACAGCTGATTCAAATTTTGTTGAAAGCTCCTTATTTAATGGTGAACCTATATAACCAACAGCTTGTAAATTGGCAGTAGCACTGAGTAGCACTGATTAGATTATGATGAGGGCAGTGTCCCCTAAAGTTGTGCTTTGCCCAGCAGTATGCGATAGACCTTGGTAAGAGAAGGAGGCTTTAGTATCGGTTTAATGGCATCTTCGAAGTTCTTGGGAAGCCTCCTATAAAAAGAGATTATCAGAACCCTTTTGGCTATCCCCCGGATGAGGGAATATAAACCATATTCTTCAAACAAGGCTTCTGCCTTTCTTCTGAGATTCTTTAGGAAGAGAAGTACGGACCAGAATTTGGACTAGGGTGAAGCAAGTAATACAGTTGCATTGGGTACAAAATAGTAATAATATTTGAATGCAGTATTTTTTTTTTTAATTCAAAGTTAATGAAAAAAAATCCATGATGAACAAAGTGTCAGAATTTTAAATAAAGACAAGGTGATACTGATAAAATATTCTCCTGGGTTCTGAATGCCTGCTCTGAATTGTCTGCAAACTAGCTCTATACGATACGGCTAGTACCACTGGGCTCTGATGAGAGAGTAACTTTGTGATCTGTATCTTTTCAGTAAATCAGATTGGAAACAAAACAAAACCTGTGGTAGCAAGTTTCTGGTATGAGATGAAATTGCATTTATCGGCAACTTTTCTCTGAAGCCACAAAAATGAAAAGTGCTAGATCTAAGAAATAATGAGAACTTGCCCAATTTCAGCTTCTGTTCACATGGAGTGTTACATGGATCTAATCAATACACTTCTTTTTTAAAACTAGGCACGTTTCAGGTCAATATGGACTACGACACGGAATTGCCGGGACGTTAGTCCCAGGGGACCTAAAAGGCATTTCTAATCAAGAGCACAGTGAATAAAAGTTTAAAAATCCAACAACACGGGAACTGTTTCATTTCAGCGAAACGTCGTCTCTAACGCTCACACTGAAAGAACATCTTGTGTCAGTAAGATAGACATTTCCTTAGGAAAGTCTAAGATAATGGGGTTTTGTTAATTACTGAATGAGATTCCACTGTGCATTCTTTGATGGAGCTTTCTGAAAAATGTGTCTTGTTTGGCTTTAGTCTTTGTGTACTGGAGAGCTGCCTTAGGAGGAGTTAACCTAATAATTGCAGGACGGTGCAGTATACAGTAGCACTTGAGTGATCTCAGTTTGGAAGAACAATGAGAACATTATAAAGCAACTTTAGAAAGACATTCCATTTGGAGATAATCCTGATGTCCCACTAAGCCTCCTCTCTTGGTACACCTCCTTTCCAAAAGCAGTAAATATATTTAAATGAAGTTTTTTATTTCTAAATATTCTTAATCGTGATAGAATTTTGAAAAATAAACTATATATTTCCTTCTTTCCATGAGCCTGCAGATCTGTGTAAACTTGTAACTTAGAGGACCAAGAGCGATGCTCTGTTCTGATTTTTTTTTTCATTTCTTTAATTAAATTTGTTGGGGCGACATTGGTTAATAAAATTATATAGATCTCAACTGTACAATTCAATAATATGTAAGCTGTATATTGCATTGTATGTTCACCATCCAAAGTCAAATCTTACATCACTATATATTTGACCCCCTTTACTCTTACCTGCCTCCCTATCCCACCCCTCCTTCTCTCCGCTAACCGCTAAACTGTTGTCTATGAGTTTTTGTTTGTCTTGTTTGTTTGTTGCTTTCAGTTTCATACTCCACATGAGTGAAATCATATGGCTCTCAACTTTTTCTGACTTATTTTACTTAGAATGGTTATCTCAAGATCCATCCATGTTGTTGCAAATGACAACATTTCATCCTTTCTTATAGCTGAGTAATATTCCATGGTATATATGTACCACATCTTCTTTCTCCAATCATCTATCAAAGGTTGCTTCGGTTGTTACCCTGTCTTGGCCACTATAAATAATGTTGCAGTGAACATCAAGGTGCATATGTCTTTACGGATAAATGTTTTCAAATTTTTTGATAGATAACCAAAAGAGGAATTGCTGGGTCATATGGTAATTGTATTCTTAATTTTTTGAGGAACCTCCATACTGTTTTCCATAGTGGCTGTACCAATTTACATTACCACCAGCATGTATGAGAGTTCTGTTTTCTCCACTACCTCTCCAATACTTGTTATTACTTGTCTTAATGATAATCATTCTTACAGGTGTGAGGCGATATTTCATTGTGGTTTTGATTTGCATTTTCCTAATAGCTAGTGAGGTTGATCATCTTTTCATGTCTCTTGGCCATTCGTATGTCTTCTTGGGAGAAGTATTCATTCAGATCCTCTGCCCATTATTTAATTGGATTGGGGTTTGTTGTTGTTGTTGAGTTGTATGAGTTCTTTATATATTTTAGACATTAACCTCTTATCGGAGGTGTTGTTTGCAAATATCTTCTCTCATTCAGAAGGTTGCTGCTTTGTTTTGTTGATGGTTTCTTTTGCTGTGCAGAAACTCTTCAGTTTGATGTAGTCCCTTTCATTTATTTTTGCTTTTAATTCCCTTGCCTTTGAGGTCAAATTCATAAAATCTCTCTAAAACAAAGGTCCATGAGTTTAGTACCTCTGTTTTCTTCTATGCAACTTATTGTTTCATGTCTTATATTTAGATCTTTGTCACATTTTGTGTTAATTTTGGTGTATGGTGACAGACAGCAGTCTAGTTTCATTCTTTTGCACGTGGCTTTCCAATTTTCTCAGCACCGTATATTGAAGCAGCTTTCCTTTTTCCATTCTATGTTTTTGGCTCCTTTGTCAAAAATTATTTGCCTGTATATATGTTTGTTTATTTCTGAGCTCTCAGTTCTGTTCCATTGATCTGTGTGTCTGTTTTTCTGCTATGCTGTTTTGATTATTGTCACTTTGTAGTATAATTTGAAGTCAGGCAGTGTGTAAAGTTGGAAAAAGAGGACCAGTACCAATCCTGGGCTATCACTAGTCAAACTTAATATGAACTAGGGTATCAGCAAAGCAAGGTCACTTCCAAAATAAACCAATTTAGAGTCTGTTTTTTTCTAAGTACTATAATTAGCTTTAGGAAAAATCAGAATTTGTTGGACTTCCTTAAGATTGTAGTTTAGACTTTAAAAAAATTATAAATGCATGTCTACTATAATTTCATCAAGGCTCATGGTCTTTGAAGGCGAAATAACATGCACAGGGGAAAAATACGAGCCACTCTGTCGATCAAGGCCTTTAGAGAAACGGTCAGCCTGCACAGTCCCCCAGCATCCTGTGCGCCTCTCCCTTCAGGATTCCCATGGAGGAGGAGCCTGCTCGTTACTATCAGAAACTCCACTGGTAAAGAGATCCTTATGGTCTTGAGAACTCCCTTTCTTCCTGATCCTTATCACCCACTTGCAGTGATAATCCTGGATGACATCGGAGCCCTCTGCACAGTACCTTCCGCAATGTCCTAACTTCAGTGCCAGCCACAACTCCACATCTGTCTGATGAGAGAATTCTAGCCACAGAGGCAGCTTTGCACACGGTGCCTCAGAGCGATGAGGAAGCCACAGCGAAGACTGTGGAAGTAGGAAACAGTCTGGTGCTGTTTCCCCAAACAGAACACGCTTCCTGGTTGTACTGAAAGAAGCGAGCTGGGTTATCTACTTCATCACTTTTCCCCTGGCTAATCTTTGAAGGCAATGGATTGCTGATTTGTGCAAAACACTAAAGTTAATGGGGAGGTTGGGAGGTACAACCGACCCGAAGACTCTGCTTTTTCGCTGGGCAGGACAATATGTTAGTCAGGGAAATCCCATTGCAGAGTGGACAGGTTGCCAGGTCAAACCTGGTTCT
>NW_011888858.1:5630778-5640827 GCF_000151845.1 Pteropus vampyrus | reverse complement strand
CTAAGTACTATAATTAGCTTTAGGAAAAATCAGAATTTGTTGGACTTCCTTAAGATTGTAGTTTAGACTTTAAAAAAATTATAAATGCATGTCTACTATAATTTCTTCAAGGCTCATGGTCTTTGAAGGCGAAATAACATGCACAGGGGAAAAATACGAGCCACTCTGTCGATCAAGGCCTTTAGAGAAACGGTCAGCCTGCACAGTCCCCCAGCATCCTGTGCGCCTCTCCCTTCAGGATTCCCATGGATGAGGAGCCTGCTCGTTACTATCAGAAACTCCACTGGTAAAGAGATCCTTATGGTCTTGAGAACTCCCTTTCTTCCTGATCCTTATCACCCACTTGCAGTGATAATCCTGGATGACATCGGAGCCCTCTGCACAGTACCTTCCGCAATGTCCTAACTTCAGTGCCAGCCACAACTCCACATCTGTCTGATGAGAGAATTCTAGCCACAGAGGCAGCTTTGCACACGGTGCCTCAGAGCGATGAGGAAGCCACAGCGAAGACTGTGGAAGTAGGAAACAGTCTGGTGCTGTTTCCCCAAACAGAACACGCTTCCTGGTTGTACTGAAAGAAGCGAGCTGGGTTATCTACTTCATCACTTTTCCCCTGGCTAATCTTTGAAGGCAATGGATTGCTGATTTGTGCAAAACACTAAAGTTAATGGGGAGGTTGGGAGGTACAACCGACCCGAAGACTCTGCTTTTTCGCTGGGCAGGACAATATGTTAGTCAGGGAAATCCCATTGCAGAGTGGACAGGTTGCCAGGTCAAACCTGGTTCTTCTATGGGCTGCGGTGGAAACACATCACCGTTTCTTTAGAAAGAATATTTTTGCAAAGTAGTAGATAAGAATTGTGCATAAGAGAAGGGACTGAATAGCACATTGTTTTAACTGGAAAGGAAGCAGACATCTTAAAAAACAGGAGCACATTGCTGCAATACTCTCATTCTATTTTAAATATTCTACACCATTATAATAAAAAAGCAAAACATTTATGAAGTCAGGGAACTTTATCTCCAAATCCTTTCTCCTACAGCGTAAAGAACTCCTGAGCAGTTAGGACAAAATCCATGCATCGATTCCTTCTGTAATGAGACCTCGGTGCCGAGACTCTCTCCAGGCTATGTCTGTAGAAGCAATGGATGTAATTTCTGGTCTGGTCTGGCCTGGAGCTTTGATGACAGGAAGAGAAGCTCCCTTTCCTCTTTGTATGGCCAGTTCTTGCAGCAAATGGAAATATTTCCTAGGAGAAGTGTTTTGTCTCACCCTAACGGAATTCAAAAGCTAAAGGCATTATCTCTTCCTCTCTGCAGATGCAAAAGCTTAGTAAAATGTGAATGGCCTCAGCTCCACAGCTCCTTTTCTATGAAAATATGTATGACAGCCAAGAGTCTCCATACTCATTGTGTTAGGGGGACTTTGGAGAACATTTGTCTCAATGATGTGTTATTTTAATACTAAGTTCACTAAATCCCTTGCCTGGCTGTGCTCACTTTTAATAATTAAAATCTCAATTAACTCAAATACATAAACACAGGGAATGTGCAAGCTTGTGTTTCATTTGGAGACCAACTTCAATGAATGGCAGACAGTTTATGGGCCCTTACTTTCTTTAGCTGAGCCCGCAGGGGCTTATTACCCAGCCTCCACCTCTCTGACTGCCATATGCTTTCCTCACTGCAACTTTAATCAAGACCAGACTTAGCTTGATGTGAAATGAGATCTGAAGGCCCTGAGAAGTCATCCTCATGAAACTTGAGCAGCTGGAGCCCACAGACTGAGAGAATCTGATTTAGAAACATTAGTTCATTTTAAAGGGAACACAGCTTTGGACCCTGGACAAGTTGCATGAGATCTTGGGGCTTCCTGTGAACCTGGCTATATAATTAGTTTAGGAATTGAGAAATAAATTTTTGAATCATCAGATGGTTTGGTCTGTAGTCGGTTTCAAAGGGTTTATGTATGGTTTTCTAGTAAATTAGCAAGGAAGAACAATGAACATTGTTATAAGTTCTGCACGTGAGTTTTTTCAAAGCTCAATTTTAATTAAATAAGATCAACAGAGCTATAGCGAGGCCTTGTGGGAGTTGGGAAAGCTATAAATAAATTGTTGGCATAAAATGAAATGAGAAACGGGGTCTGGAGCTTTACCGGGCTTTCGTGGATGCTTGAGGAGAGCACTGAGATAGAGGGCAGCTGGGCTGTTTTCCCCAGGCCTCGGTGTGTAGGGCCTTCTCCACCCGAAGACTTACCCTTTGGTTAGAGTGAGAAGCCCCAGTATGTCTAGAGAGCAAGGTCCACGATGTGTCTATTGTCCTAGCAAAGCTGTTTTTCCAGGCTTGGCGGCAAAACTGGAGCCTTTCACACTCATTCACTCAGTGGAATGAACTAGTTGGAGAAATTGGACCCTTCTCTCCAGTTCTGCCACTTCCTAGTTGATGGCCCACATCCTTTATCTTTCGGTATCTGTGCGACGGAGGTAGTAATGTCTCCAGACCTATCTCAAGTGGGACTCGCATGGGACAGCAATTACAGGAGGAAGCAGGATGTTGTGACTTTTAGATTATTAAAGAGTTTGGCAGCTCTGGTGGAGTCACAAATGGCCTCCCCCTGATCCAATATACAAAGAAAGCTTCTGTATTTATATATAACTGATCAGCTGTCTCAATAACTCCTTTCATTCTCATTTCCTTTGGGAAATGGGAAGGGGAAGTAGGAACAAGTGAGTTCAATTTAAAACTTGGTGTGATTTCATGATTTGAAGTTATTCATATTTAATCCAGTGTCCTGGGGAATAACTTCTTAGTGCTTCAGATTTCTTTCTTCTTTCTCCTACTGTTTCGCAAGGTGGTACCCAAGTGAGTGGTGGATGGGCTTCCCCAATCTCATGGTCTTGCAGGAAAGGGGTCTTGTGATCCTGTGTTGGACTTTTAGTGTGCAGAACTGTGTCCCTGAGGTATAGCTGGCCTGGTCCTGTCCTTAAATATTCTGCTGGCGTCTCTGTAGTTGTTTGTGGATTCCACGTGTGTGGTCAGGTCAGGGTCGGAGGTCCTTCTCTGCCTTTTCCTAAAAGAGGAGTCTCTGCTATGGGTCCATCCAGTTCCTGGTCCAGGCTGACTAGCCTTCAGTAGAGGCCATGCGTAGACTCGTTTCTCCCAAGAAGGAGCGGACCATGCATGCCGGCTGGTTTCAACAAAGTATTCATGAAACACAATAAACTAGGGGGGCTCATGAGGACACACTGAATCCTTTCTCTGCCTGAACGTTCCACTCTGTTTGTTGTCTTCCTGGCACTATAAGTACAGGGTTACCTTGAACAGTGGTCCCTAGCTAATCCCAAACAGCCTACAGGCAAGAGTTCTTTCTAATTTAGCCATTGTACCTTCTACTCAACCAGGAGTAGGGAGATGGAGCACATTTCTCACCTTCTGTCTCTCCAGCCACTGTCTCACCTGCCTCACCTCAAAATCCTTCCAGGCGAACAGAACAGGCTTTCTTTTACTTGCCTTGGGCTTTACTTACTATTTGGGCTTTTCTCGTGTCAAACTCCTTTTGTGGATTTCACCTGCAGTCTTCTCCTCTCTGCTTCTCTAAGATACTCTTTTACCAAATCATTTTCCATTTTTTTCTGGATTAGCTAAAAAATAAATATAACAGACATTAAGCTTTTTATGGAAATACACAAGAAATGTCTGATAGTAGTTACCTTTGAGGAAAGCAATAGGGGTGAGAATTTTTATTTTTATTTTATGTACTCTGGGCTGTTTGAATTTCCAAATCACATGAAATATTATTTTTACTCTTTCTGAAGTATCAGTTAGGGTTGAATAAAATTTTCTTGAGATAATTTAAAAGTGTAATATTTAATATTAGAATATTTATCTCTGGAGAAATACTATACACAAAAGAAATTTTACTATAGTATAAACTGTATGTTGATAAAATTTGATATAGACTAAAATGTAGGAATAAATGAAATCTTCCTTGTAAATTTTAAATAAAAAAGAATTAATACTAATTAAACAGTTTCAGTAAAATGAAAATAGGGGGAATGGAAGCTTTGAACCGTATCAAATATAAAATTAATCAAAGAATTAAAGAGGTGCGGTTAGATTGAAGTTTGCCTTACATATTCACTTTCCCAACTTTCTCAGTGGAACCCTGAGCAAGGTGCCTTGCTGAGAAACTACATTTCCCAGTTTTCCTTGCTATAAGGATGTGTTTGTGATGTGGCCAATGATGTGGGTAGGATTTCTGAAAAGACTTATTAAGAAGAGGAAACAAACCTTTCATCTTCCTTCCTTTTTCCTCCTGTCAGAGCTAGGTTTCCAGCAGCCTTCAGACCAGAACAGGACCTTAAAGGTGGAGGCCACAGACTGAGGAGGAAGGAGCAGGGTGATGGGAGAGGCATGAGTCCTGATTTCATGGAATCACAGTATCATTCCTGGAGGGCCTATGTTCAGACTTCTTTTATATGAGAGAATAAACTCTTTTGTGATCAATATATTATTTTTTGGGAGGGTGGGGGTCTTAGTTTATTCATAGCTAAATATAATTCCTAACTGGTATAGCAGCTTAATTAAGTTTGCCTGAAAAAGGGTATATGAAATTCACCAATTTTCATATCAATAACTAAAATGTATAGTAAAATAGTCTTTAGTGTTAAGAGCTTGAGATAAAAATTCTCAACAGGTCAAAATGACGAAATGTCCTGTACTCTGAAGACATACTTTTAAAAGTAAAAATCTCAGTGCAAGTAAAGGATTTAGTTATTCATACCTCATCTAGAAATTTCAAGTTCTGTTTTCTTTTAAACAACCACTTATGCAAATCTTGAATTACAAACTTCTCTAATAGCAAAGGCTGCTGGGAAAACACACACATCATGGCCTACACATTCATTCTGTCTGGACACTCTGTCCCCTCACTAAGGTTAAATACCTGTGGTTTGCATTTGCCTGGGGCAGGGCAAATGAGACCAGATGGGAAATGTTAATGGGAAATTCTTGATTAAATACAGTGGTTGTATAACTTGGGTATCATCTAGGTTCTCCTGGACCCTTATGATCTAGATACAAGTGGCCTGGGACCCCAAATAAAGACCTCAAATAAAGTTTAAGTTATTCGAGATTCTGAAATTTATTGTTACCTCTAGCTCTGATTGCCTGTGTCTTCTGAAGCTTTGTTTTGTACTCCATATCTTAGTGCTGTTTCTATTTTAGCTTTCATATTACTCTAAACTTAGAATATTCTTGATCTTTCTCCTCAAAATACTTGTAAATACACAGCTGTGGACTGCAGAAGAACTTTTAGTAAAGATCTGTGGATTAGTATGGGGGAACTTCACACCACCAAACTGAATAGTAATCAATGTAAAGTTATATATTAAATAGTTTTCTTCTTTTTTTAACATTATTGAGGTATAATTGATCTATGAAAATTGCTCATATTTCACATATACATCTTGATTAATTTGGACATACATATACACCCATGATATCAACACCACAACCAAAGTATTAAACATATCAGCCATCTCTTAAAAAATTTCCTTGTGTCCTCGTGTGTGTGTGTGTGTGTGGGGGGGGTGATGTGTTTGGTAAGAATACATAACATGAAATCTATTCTACTACCATTTTTTAAAGTGTACAATACCATTTTATTAACTAAGGATACAATGTTTAAGCAGATCTCTAGAACTTATTCATCTTTCATAACAGAAACTTTATACCCATTGAAAACAAATCTCCATTTCCTCCTCCTCACTCCTTTACAACCACCATTCTGTTCCCTGTTTCTGAGTCTGACTAATTTTAGATACCTCATAAGTAGTATCTTGTAGTATTTGTCCTTTTGTAACTGGCTCATTTCACATAGCATAATGTCCTCTAAGGTCATCCACGTTGTCACAAATGGTGGGATTTCCTCCCTACTACATACACGCACAACACAGCCTCTCTCATTATCAATATCACTTACTAGAATGGTACATTTTTTACCAAGGATAAAGCTACAATGACATATCATAAACACTTAAAGTCCATAGTTTACCTGAAGATTCACTTTTGAGATACATTCTATAAGTTTAGACAAATATATGATGACATATAGTCATTATCATAATATTATGTGGAGTATTTTCACTACCCTAAAATCCTCTGTGGTCTGCTTATTCATCTCTCCACCCCCACTCTTAGCAACCACTGATCTTTTCATTGTCTCCATTGTTTTGCCTTTTCCAGACTGTCATATAGATGAAATTATACAAGTACGTAGCCTTTTCAGATTGGCTTCTTTCACTTAGTAATATGCATTTAAGTTTCCTCCATGTCTTTTCATAGCTTGATAGTTCATTTCTTTTTAATGCTAATTAATGTTCTATTCTCTAGATGTACCATGGTTTATTTATGCATTCACCCCCTGAAGGACATTCTGGTTGCTTCCAAGTTTTGACAATTAGGAGTAAAGCTGTTATAAACAGCTGTGTGCAGGCTTTTGGGTAAACAAGTTTCCAGCTCTTTTGGGTAAACTCCAAGGAGTGTGATTGGTGGATCATCTAATAAAAGTATGTTTAGTGTTATAAGAAACCACCAAACTGTCTTCCAAAATGGCTTTACCATTTTGCATTCCCATCAGCATGATTGTTGCTTCATATCTGCCCTAGCATTTGGTTTTGTCAGTGTTCTTCTGGATTTTGGCCATTCTAATAGGTGTGTAGTGGTATCTCATTGTTTTAATTTACACTTTGCTAATGACATATGATGTGGAGCATCTTTCCATGTGCTTATTTGCCATCTGTATATCTTCTTTGGTGAGGTGTCTTTTAAGGTCTTCGCCCCATTTTTTAAATCAGATGGTTAGTTTTCTTATTGTTGAGTGGTAAGAGTTCTTTGTGTATTTTGGATAGCAGTCCTTTATCAGATGTGTCTTTTTGCAGATATTTTCTCCCACTCTGTAGCTTGTCTTCCCATTTTTTCGATATTGTCTTTTTCAGAGCAGAAGTTTTTAATTTTAATGAAGCCCAGTTTTTCAATCATTTTGTTTTAAAGTTCTTCATGCTCCAGGTCGGGGCTTTCCACCTGTTCAGCACTGTCCTGAGGCAGCAAAGTATGTCAGTTACATTTTAGTCCAAGACCCAGATGAGCTGTTTTCTATTTATTGCTGAATCTTACATTCATCCTCTAAGATTCCCAGCCAGGGCCAATGGCATCTGTGGGAAAGAGTACAGTGAAACCTCAAATACTACTGGGGCCAAAGAAATAATGAGAACAAGTGTATAGGACCAGGTTCAGTACAGTGGGAAGTGGTGAAGACTCTGGAGAAGGAAGATTTTATGCCCTAATGGAGAGGCTGCTATTTACCTTTAGCCAGTTATTGCTGTTATGAACTGAATGTTTGTTTCCCCCCAAAATTTGTATGTTGATGCTTGAACCTCCAATGTGATGATATTTAAACTTGGGGCCTTTAGGAGGTGATTAGGTGTAGATGAGGTCATGAGGGTGAAGGCCCTATGATATAAATAGTGTCCTTATAAGAAGAGGAAGAGGCACCAGAGATGCCTCTCTTGGTCACTTGAGGACACTAAGAAGGTGGCCAGCCATCTGTAAGCCAGGAGGAGAGCTTTCACTAAGAACTAAATCTACCAGTACCTTGATCTCAGATTTCCATTCTCCAAAACTGAGGAATAAATGTTTATTGTTTAAACCACCCAGTATACGATATTTTGTTACAGTAGCCTGAGCTAAGACAATTGTCATATGAAAATACAGGTCTACTATTGCCAAATTCTACAATTTTTAAAGAAAAGCTGAAATTTTCTGGTATTTAAACCAGTAGGTGAGCCAAATGAAACAAAGCTTTGGCTGAATGTGGCCTCTGGGTCACTATTTCATAACTTTTCTTGTAGTAGGTAAGATTTTCTGTTTCTAAAGTCAGGTAGGCCTGAGTTTCTCAAGCTCTAGTACTTATTAGTTGTGTGTCCATCAACCAACTAACTTATTCTCTCTGAGTTCGGTTCTCTTATCTATAAACTGAGTATATTAATAGCACCGTATGGGGTTAAACGAGATAATTTAGGAAAAGCAGCATAGTGCTAAATAAATAGAAAATGTTAAAATGAGCCAATTTGAAAAGGATACATACTGTATGATTCCAACTATATGACATTCTGAAAAAGATAAAATTGCAGAGACAGTAAAAATGTCAGGGGTTCAGGGGGAGGGAAGGAGGGATGAACAAGTGGAGTGAAGGGGATTTTTAAGGCAGTGAGACAATTCTGTATGATACTGTAATGGTGAATACATGTCATCACGCATTTGCCCAAACTCATAGAAGCTACAACACAGTGAACCTTAATACAGCTATGGACTTTAGTTAATAATAATGTATCAATATTGGCTCATCGATTGTAATAAATGTACCACATTAGTGCAAGACATTATTAATAGGGGAAATTGGGGGTGGAGTGAGAGGGTCTATGGAATGTTAAAATGAATGATGGTTATCGATCATGAAGATAATTATGCTTGTATCAATTAGTTATTGCTGCATACTAAACCATCCCAAACCTTAGTGGCAATAAGGTAAAGACAGTAAAAAAAGACAATAACTATATATTATTGCTCACAAGTCAGTGGGGTAGCCGAGTTGTTCTCATGATTTGGACTAGGATTGGCTGATCTCAGTTGGGCTTGCTCATACATCTGCAGTCAGATGCATGACTGCAACAAGTTCATTTTGGCTATATTTTGTCACATGGTACTTTGCAAGTCAACAAGCTCATTTTGGCTACATTTTGTCACATGGGACTTTGGTACCACATGGAACCACATGTACCATATGTACCAGCTGGGATCACAGGTGGTACAATTGTGCTGACTGACCACAGGCTTTGGGTGCTCTCATTGGCTAGCATGCTAGCTCAGGCTTGTTTACAAGCGGAGGCAAGGGTCAAAGAGGAGGGAAGTGTTCACTGACACTTTTCCCACATTCTATTAACCTAAGCAAGTTATAAGCCCAGCCCAGATCCAAGAACTGGGGAAACAGGCTACATCTCTAGATGTAGGAGCTGCAACATCGAATTGCAAAGGGCATAGATACAGGGAGGGGAATAACTGCAGACATTCTGTTTTTCAGACAATCTACCAAACAGATGATAATGAAGGTTTTCTTCCTATCTATCCTTGTTAGGTCACTCATTATCCATACCCCTAAGCCCATTTACCAGATTTGCTTGACCATATTGCTGGTACATTTTTAAAAAATCTAGTTAGAGGTTTGGATTGGAAAGTTGAATTTGACAAGAGATCTAAATTTTAATCCAGAGAGACAATCAGAAAAAAAATTACTTAAATTGGTGCCCCACTCTGCACAAGACAAACATGGACCTTAAAATATGGGAGAGCTTGTGAAAGGACCTATAAACCTGTCATATGCCCAGTGAGTGCATGTCAACAACTCTAATTTTGTGTTATCACGAGCAATGATTTTTGTTGCTCAGTTACATTAGAAAAAGAAAATTTGACTCTACTTACCATAATTTAAGAAGCACCAAGACACCCAAATATGA
Source organism: Pteropus vampyrus (assembly GCF_000151845.1). Lineage (NCBI taxonomy): Eukaryota > Metazoa > Chordata > Mammalia > Chiroptera > Pteropodidae > Pteropus > Pteropus vampyrus. Next base: position 5,631,252 of record NW_011888858.1, on the reverse strand, counting down.
CACATAATCTTTGCTGGTGGGAATAAGAGTAAGCACTACTCTGGGAATAAATATGGCACACATACCGTACTTAACTTGGCTGCAGAAATTCAATGACGTCTGAGGGAAAACTGTTCTTACAGCTCATGCTCTGAGGGCCCAGGTTTTCACCATCTGCCCTAGGGCTGCTGTTTATTTCTGTGGACAAGCAGAATGCAATTTACTGGAAAAGTATTTTGAAAAACCCCAAACACCCACATTATGGAGAAATAGCGTTGAAAATTTTCCAGTTTTGCAGTTCAATTTATACTCTTAGCTCTAAGAAAATATTTAGAATCATCTTCACTGACTCAGTATTTTAAATGTTCCAAGGGAAGAACCTCAAACACCATTTACAGCTGAAGGCTAGTGTTGACCACAGACCCTGTGTGTAGCTGACATCATGTGCTGCTTATCCTCTCTTGACCCTAGTCTGTGGGAGACCCCTCTGTCATA
>NW_011888858.1:5628266-5630728 GCF_000151845.1 Pteropus vampyrus | reverse complement strand
GTACTTAACTTGGCTGCAGAAATTCAATGACGTCTGAGGGAAAACTGTTCTTACAGCTCATGCTCTGAGGGCCCAGGTTTTCACCATCTGCCCTAGGGCTGCTGTTTATTTCTGTGGACAAGCAGAATGCAATTTACTGGAAAAGTATTTTGAAAAACCCCAAACACCCACATTATGGAGAAATAGCGTTGAAAATTTTCCAGTTTTGCAGTTCAATTTATACTCTTAGCTCTAAGAAAATATTTAGAATCATCTTCACTGACTCAGTATTTTAAATGTTCCAAGGGAAGAACCTCAAACACCATTTACAGCTGAAGGCTAGTGTTGACCACAGACCCTGTGTGTAGCTGACATCATGTGCTGCTTATCCTCTCTTGACCCTAGTCTGTGGGAGACCCCTCTGTCATAGGGGGCTCTGGGTGTGCTGTATACTTCAGCATCTCTCTCCTTATCTTAGCCCACTTCTTAAATTCCGCCAGCAAGGCATTAACTGTCAATGAAGTTCCATTTCTCCAGTACTCAGGAGCCAACTGTAGGAAAGATTTTTGCCAGCCATGGGCCAGGGCAAAGGGAAAAGTGCCAAAGTTGCTACCTCTCTCTTCCCAAGTCTTTCGATATTGGCTGATATTATACTGCAAAATGTTTCTAGAATAATATTTTCCAAAGTGTATCCCATGGAACATAAATCCGATGAAATGATTCTCAAGAAAATGTTCCATGGTCAGATAATTTTGAAAAACAATGTAAACTAACTTCCACTTTTGGAAAGCTGCAATCCCTTTGAGCAAATAAAAGCTCTGAGAGTTTCCCATTAAAACAACATATATAATTTTTTATAATCCATTGTTTTCCCAATTGCCTAGGGAATCTTTTTAATAACAATAATGATAATATGACAATTATTATTATTATTATTATTTTGCTTAAAACTTTGAACAGATTGGTAAATGCTATTGTACATCAAAGTGGAACTAGGGAAATTTGAGCCACTGACTCAGTCTGCTTAGACTGCTAGAACAGAATACTATAGACTGGGTGGCTTAAACCCGGGGGTTCCGGAACCCCCGGGCCGTGGACTCGTACTGATCTGTGGCCTGTTAGGAACCGGGCCACACAGCAGGAGGTGAGCGGTGGATGAGCTAGTGAAGCTTCATCTGTATTCGCAGCTGTTCCCCAGCGCTAGCATCACCGCCTCAGCTCCGCCTCAGATCTTCAAGAATTAGATTCTCAGAGGAGCACTGGTTCCTGGTGCCAAAAAGGTTTGGGACCACTGGCTTGAATACCAATTTATTTCTCACTGGTCTGTAGACTGGGAAGTCAAGGCACTGGATGATTCCATGTCTGAGGGGAGCCTACTTCCCAGTTCATAGACAGCCTTCTTTTCACTTTGTCCTCATACAGTGGACAGGATGAGAGAAAGCTCTCTGGAGTCTCTCTTATAAGGGCACTAATTTCATTCACGAGGGCTTTACCCTCATGTCCTAATCACCTCCCAAAGGCCCATTTCCTAATGAGGCAGGACAGGTAGTGCAGGGACACACCATCTCCCTCTAAGATATGGCTCTGGAAATTTTTCCTTTCTTCAGACTTCCTCCTGTTTGAGTCCTAGCAGGAGAGATCAGCCAAAACTGGTCTTTTCTAGCTTAGATGCCATCTTTGGCTAAGGCATGACCTTTGGCTAATTATAATATCATTATAATCTCATCTGCATTGCAAATACTGCAGCTCTCATTATGCACTGGATATCATGACAGTTCCAGAAACACTATATGAAGAAGAAAAAGCAGGAAAAAGAGCTCCCTGTCTACAGGGAGGAGACAACAAGGCTATGTCAGCACCAGATTTTCCCTGCCTCTGCCTCCAGGGAGAACAAAAAGTTCATAACCAGCCATCTTGGGGGACTCTCTCTCTCTCTCTCCTTCTCTCTCAATCAAGTCTGCACTCAACCCCCACCCCCACCCCAAGTGTGTTCTTTTGCTTTGATAAACTTTGCATTTTCCTGCTTGCTGTTTGTCCTGCCTTTGAATTCTTTCTCATGGAATAGAACAAAAAACCTTTCTGGCAACAGTAATACCAATACATTTGTGGGGGGGGGGTAAGAGTTCGATATATGAATTTTGGGAGGACACATATAGTCCTTAACAACCACTTATGTTCTGTCTCATGGAGGTCTGAGCATTCTCTTTTCTTGCAAAAGTGCTTTTAGAGAGTATAACACCTCGTTTCATGCAAGGATTTCCAGTGCCAATGACTCTTTACTGTGAATGGTGGTAACATGCTTTGCTTAATACACACACACACACACACACACACACACACACACACACACACACCATTGAAATTGATTCTCTCAAAGGCACATGTTTTCGTCAGGCACCTGGGACCTCAGTACCATTTATATCACATTAGCCAGAAAAAACAAACTTGCAGTAGCCCCTTACTAGTTTTTATCTATGTCACAT
>NW_011888858.1:5609106-5628216 GCF_000151845.1 Pteropus vampyrus | reverse complement strand
GGTGGATGAGCTAGTGAAGCTTCATCTGTATTCGCAGCTGTTCCCCAGCGCTAGCATCACCGCCTCAGCTCCGCCTCAGATCTTCAAGAATTAGATTCTCAGAGGAGCACTGGTTCCTGGTGCCAAAAAGGTTTGGGACCACTGGCTTGAATACCAATTTATTTCTCACTGGTCTGTAGACTGGGAAGTCAAGGCACTGGATGATTCCATGTCTGAGGGGAGCCTACTTCCCAGTTCATAGACAGCCTTCTTTTCACTTTGTCCTCATACAGTGGACAGGATGAGAGAAAGCTCTCTGGAGTCTCTCTTATAAGGGCACTAATTTCATTCACGAGGGCTTTACCCTCATGTCCTAATCACCTCCCAAAGGCCCATTTCCTAATGAGGCAGGACAGGTAGTGCAGGGACACACCATCTCCCTCTAAGATATGGCTCTGGAAATTTTTCCTTTCTTCAGACTTCCTCCTGTTTGAGTCCTAGCAGGAGAGATCAGCCAAAACTGGTCTTTTCTAGCTTAGATGCCATCTTTGGCTAAGGCATGACCTTTGGCTAATTATAATATCATTATAATCTCATCTGCATTGCAAATACTGCAGCTCTCATTATGCACTGGATATCATGACAGTTCCAGAAACACTATATGAAGAAGAAAAAGCAGGAAAAAGAGCTCCCTGTCTACAGGGAGGAGACAACAAGGCTATGTCAGCACCAGATTTTCCCTGCCTCTGCCTCCAGGGAGAACAAAAAGTTCATAACCAGCCATCTTGGGGGACTCTCTCTCTCTCTCTCCTTCTCTCTCAATCAAGTCTGCACTCAACCCCCACCCCCACCCCAAGTGTGTTCTTTTGCTTTGATAAACTTTGCATTTTCCTGCTTGCTGTTTGTCCTGCCTTTGAATTCTTTCTCATGGAATAGAACAAAAAACCTTTCTGGCAACAGTAATACCAATACATTTGTGGGGGGGGGGTAAGAGTTCGATATATGAATTTTGGGAGGACACATATAGTCCTTAACAACCACTTATGTTCTGTCTCATGGAGGTCTGAGCATTCTCTTTTCTTGCAAAAGTGCTTTTAGAGAGTATAACACCTCGTTTCATGCAAGGATTTCCAGTGCCAATGACTCTTTACTGTGAATGGTGGTAACATGCTTTGCTTAATACACACACACACACACACACACACACACACACACACACACACACCATTGAAATTGATTCTCTCAAAGGCACATGTTTTCGTCAGGCACCTGGGACCTCAGTACCATTTATATCACATTAGCCAGAAAAAACAAACTTGCAGTAGCCCCTTACTAGTTTTTATCTATGTCACATCTAGCACAGTGTCTGGCAGAGAGCAAGGATTCGGTGACTATTTGCTGAATGACTGAATTAGATCAATACTTTCCAAAAAAATGTTACATGAGATGATTTGGCCTAGATGCAAAATTTCTAATTTAATAATTTTGTATTTTTTAAGGTGTATTAATAAAAAGACATACTTTTTCATGATTTAATGGATATTTTTGCTTAGGGCTTGGCTAACATTAAAACGTGAGCTGATTTAAAGAAAAAACATTAAGTAAATGAAAGAGCAATTGGTGTGCAGATATCATGAAAATCATAAAAATAGCACATAAGTGGTTGGAGTTTAGGAAAACACTCAGTTTATTGTATCTTTTCTGAGTCTAGGCTCTGAAGGGGGACTGAGCATGGGAGAGAGTAGGAAGGTGTTGGCTGCTCCCTAAAGGAAAGAAGGGCCAAATTGGAGGTGCTGGTAGCTTTGTACAGCAGTTTCTGAATGCTCTCTTCTGCAAGGATCTCGCCCACTTTTTCCTAATGCTGGAAAATTATTCACCACTTGAAACAAATGAACAGGAAGTAATACTTTCCTGAATTCACTCAGTTGGCTAATTAGCTATATACTTGGTCAAGAAATCCCGGTGACAGCTACTGAAGATTCCTGCCCAGCCTCTGAAGCAGAGCTTGCTCTGGATCTCTGTTATTAGGTGCTTGCTGTCTTCAGGTTGGAGTGGGCAGGACTGAATTGGAGCATAATGTGACTTTGGTAATATTCAACAAAATGAGAGAGTTGGATCAGATTAGCAACTTTCAAACTTTTTCTTAGACCCTTTACTTTATATAAAAACTTACTTGGAAATGCGAGGAAAATATAAAAAACAGGATCAAAGTGGATCCTATTGATGTGACTGATGAAGGAAAATGAGCAATCCTAGTGGCAGAAGGGCTGATGTCGGGGGAGACTGAACTGTTCCCTTTTGGCCTCACCTCACCTTCTGCCATGGCCTCTAAGGCCCCTGGATGAGATGGTTTCTAAGGTTTCCTATAGATCGAAAATTCTAATTTTTAACCTCTTTGGCGTTGTGAGAATCAATAATGCCCAAAGTGCACAGGATAATTTTGAACAGTGTTTTTGTCATATTTTTCATGAAAACATCCAATAACATAGGAGAGAATTAACACGTAATTGTACCATATCATGGCTGCCCAGTCTGAGAAGGTCACCAAAAGTATACTCTTACAAGGACAAAACTTTGAGAACTCCAGCTTTACCTTAAAAGTCCCCAAGCAATTCCTACTTGTGCTGTTGGCCAGTGGATAAAATAATACATTAAGTCTATAAGTTTGGAGAACTGGGTTGATGGGTGGAGAACCAACACTGCATAACAGGTCATCATCTGGTTGTTTTTCTACTCTCCTGATGCCACATTTTGATAATGCAGATATATATATAAAAATGCCAAACGTATGTTTCCCTCCCAGATCTTTGAGAGAATTGATGGTTCAGGAAGATGTCTTTCTGAGACTTCATGTGCTCATGGTCCACCTTAAATTCCTGGGAAGTATGCATCTCCCTGACCTTGTGTATCATATATACAATTACTAAGGGGAGAAGTGTGTATATAGGGGGCCTGTTTCATGGCATTGACCAGAAGTGATGCATGTTCTCATAATGCGGCATTGTTTTTAGTTTGGACCCTCAGTAGAGAGGGACTTTTCTCAATTTAAATGCCTTTGTTGAGAAGAGCTGCTCCTTGCGGTGGGAGCCCAGGCTCAATTACACACAAATTGGAAGAACATTGAATTGCAGTGTGATAAAGCCACAGTCAATATTTTACAAAGCGCATTGAAAAGAAGCAAAAGCTTCCTTCCCAAGGAGTGCCTAAGTCTGTCTGTGTGAGGGAATGTAAGGACTTTGGAAATAAAAACTCAGAAGCCAGAAATGCACATTCCAGTGCAGATTGTTCTGTTAGCCCTTGGTAACAGCTCCTCAGAGAAATAGAATACAGAGTGATGCTGGAACCCACTGTATGTCTTCTAAACTATTTGCAATAGTCATATCTCACTGGACCACAAGCACCTGGAAAGTTACACCATGTTGGTTTCTTTCAAATACTTCGGTGTATCCAGAATTTATCAAAACACTTGATACATAGTAGATGTTTGTATTATGTATGAGAAAACTTTGTTAAGACTTCACTGTCTAGTAAGTGGTAGAGTCAGGATTTAAAGCCAGGTCTTCATGCAATATAACTCATAGCCACGAGGCTAAACTCTTCTTACTGGGTATATATTGGCAATCTTTTCTGGCACCTTCAGTCATGTTTCCTCCAATGAAGTATTTATGCTACACCTTCTTTTATTTATTTAAAAATACTTTTAAATAAATCATTTACCATGTAGATGTTTTGGCTTTGAGCTACTACCCTGTCTCACAAAATGGGAATTCTTTTCTGCTTTCCTTGTTTTTATTCATACATGCTGACTGCCAGATTTTATTACTTTCCCTGCCGGAAAAATATTAGTGTCCAGAAGCTGGTTTCCCTATTTCTGACAGAAGGCAAACTAATTAGAAGTTCGCTGGAGCAAAATGCCATTTTTAGTTCAGCCAAGGAACTGAGCCCACCTTTAAGAAGTAAAAGTAAGAGTGCCTCTTACTTACTAGCAAATAAATGAATTAAAAAATCAAACTTAAACCTTCCTGATGCACTGAAGGCAATGTGAATGGTCCCAGAAGAATTAAAATGTTATCCTTTTGTCTATGGATATATTACAGATGGGGATACTTCATGGAACAAAGAAATGGGGTCATTCTATAAATTCTGCTAAATAAAACATCCACAGTATACCAGTTACCCAGATAAAGTCTGAGATGGGCAAGGGAAATAGAAGCACAAAACAAGATTGTTTGTACAAGTTTCTGGGGATAGAGACTATGTTATAGAAGCCATGTGATTCTGAAGTTTTCTTTAACTGCTCTCATGAATTTTAACACAGAAGAAGGCCCTAGAGTCAGGCTGACTGAGATCTGATTCTGGCCCCTCAGTTAACTGAGTGATTAATTTCATTAACTTCTGTGATTTAATTTCCCCATCTGTAAAATGAAGCAAATGATAATACTTACCTCATAGTGATTTTCTCAAGGCTCACCTAAGTCAATACCCACAAAGTTCTTAGAACAGCACATAATGCTCAACAAATGTTCTTTATTATTGTTATACTTTGTAAGGCCTGTGATAATCTTTCACTTGAACTTTGATGATCAATTACATAAACGGAGCAGGACCTGCTATATTATCTGCGGGAGCCCCAGTACAAAATGAAAATGAGGTTTAATAATTGTTTAGTAATTACTAAGAATTTCAAATGGCGACAGCAGAGCATTAAACCAAACATTGAGCCCTTCAGAGGGGAGCGACCCTGCGAGACTGCACAGATCACAAACCCACGAAGCCGGCTTTTGAGCTATTATAGAAACTCGAAGGTTCTAGGAGGAACACATGCACTAAATAAATTGACACTATTTTTTACATTTGAAAAAGCCAATGAAATTTGTTTTCTTAAAAGAAAAAGAGGGACTATTTATGAAGAATAAACTCATTTAATAAAATAAATTCAGAATTGTCCCTTTATAAATTTCGGCATATTGGTCACCTCAGCTGAAATGTAGCAATCTCCACTAGACACAAAGAAAATAAAAACTCAAATGTCAATAGGAGATAATTCTTCCAGGGTCCACTTTTAAATTTCCTATTGAAAACGAAGCAAGACAAAGAAATGCTCTTTTTCCCAAATGTTCTTTAAGGCATCAAGAACTGACAAATTTAGCAATCATTTTTAGTTTCTGACTGCCAGAAGATAATCCTGGCTTAAATTTCTCTACATTATATATGTCTTTTCAGTAAAACAGATTTTGAGCCAGAGGAATAAAGAACCAAACAAATAGCAAATAATAACCTTGATGTGTAGATGAAGAGAAAAATCAAAGTTCTATTTATTTTTTGCCAAATCCATTTAGTTTGGGAATATGGTGAACATCACAATAGAAACTTATTAGACAGATAAAGGCAATCAAGAGGAAATTGAATCTTAGATAAAAAGTGGATCTATGCCACTAGACTATTGGGTAAATATGTAAATAAAATTTAGAAAGTTCTTTACCCATTATTATCTAAAATTCTTTGAAGGCTACATCTGCTCACAATGAGGTAGCCATCCATGGGCAAATGTTTTTCAACTGGATTGTGTAGATTTCATTGTATTATAAATGAGACTTAATAATTCCTTTATTTTTGTGTGTGATGCTTTCTTTCGTGCATTCATATATCTTCTTTGATGAAATTTCTGTTCAAATTTTCTACTCACTTTTAATGTTTGTTTTCTTACTATTTAGTGTTAAGGATTCTTTATAAATTGTGGATGCAAGCTCTAATCATAAAAAGTTTGCAAATAGTTGCTCTCATTTCATGAATCTCTCTTTTATTCTCTAAACTGTCTTTCAAATGACAGACATTTCTAATTTTGTTGCAGATTTGTTCTTTTAAAACTCATGCTTTTGATATTATCTACAAACCTTTGCCTAACCCATAGCTAGAAATATTTTCTTCAATATATTCTTCCAGAAATTTTACAGTTTTAAGTTTTATGTTTAGGTCTATAATCTATTTTGACTTATTTTTTGTATTTGGTGTGAGGTGTGGATTCAAGTTAAGCTTTTTTTTTTTTTTTTTGCATATGGTTATTCATTTGTTCCAAAAACATCTGTTGAAAATACTATCCTTTCTTGACTGAATTGCCCTTACGCATTTGTCAAAAATCAGTAAACTGTCCATTTGTGGGTCAGTCTCTGTACTGCCTATTTTGTTTCATTGATCTTTGGTTACTTGGTCACCAATAACATGCTGTTTTAGTGTAGCTTTTTAATAAGTCTTGAAGTCTGGTAGTATAAGTCTTCCAAATTTGTTTTCCTTTCTCAAAGTTGTTTCCATATGAATTTTAGAATCAGTTTGTCAGTTTTTATGAAAAGCTAGCTGGGATTTGATTGGGATTATGGTGGTTAATTCCAGGAGAATTAACATCTTAATAATGTGTGCCTGATTCATAAAGATGCTATATCTTTCCATTTATTCAGTTCTTTCTTAATTTCTCTCAGCAATGTTACATAGTTTTCAGTGCACAGATCTTATATATACTCTCTCCAGAATTATCATTACTTCACAGTCATTGATACTATTATAAATGCTACTTTCTAAAATGTCAATTTCCAATTGTTTGTTACTATTATATAGAGGTAAAATTGATTTTTGAATATTTATCTTGAATCCTAAAACCATGCGAAACCCACTTATTAGTTCTAGTATCTTTTTTGTATATTTCATAGGATTTTTTTTTTACATAGATGATAATAACCATGTCATCTGTAAATAAAAAATATTTACTTTCATTTTTCTATCTGGATGCTGTTTATTACTTTTTCTTGCTTAATTGCTTTGGCTAGAACCTCCAGTACAACTTTTGAATAAAAGTTGTGAGAGTGGACATCTTCATCTTGTTCCTGATCTTGGAGGGAAAGCATGCAGTCTTTCACCATTAAATATGAAGTTAGCTGTAGGTTCTTGTAGATGTCCTTTATCAGTCTGAAAAAAGTTTCCCTGTATTTCTAGTTTGCTGAGAGTTTTTATTAAGACTCTTCACCTATTGAAATGACGATATGCCTTTTCATTTTTAGTTTATAAAAACAATGAATTACATAATACAGCTATATACAACTGTGGTGATTAAATTCGAATGTCAAACAATCTTCATTCCTGCGATAAATCTCACTTGGTCATGATACAGTATTCTTTTTACATATTTTTAATTTAGGTTTCCTGAAATCTTGCATCTATGTTCCTGAAGAATATTTTTTCCCCCTTGTCTTATCCTTTGTTTTGGTAATAGAATGCTAATCTCATGGAATGAGTTAGGAAATATTCTCTCCCCTTCAATTTTTCAGAAAGTTTTTGTAGAATTAGAATTATTTATTCTTTAAATTTTCAGTGAAGCCATCTGGCCCTAGAGTTTTCTTCATGAGAAGATTTTTTAAAATTAAAAGTTCAATTTCTTTAATAAATATAAGGACATTCCGGTTATCTTTTCTTCTTGGGGAGCATTGGTAGTTTGTTTCAAGGAATTTGTCCATTACATCTAAGTTGTTGAATTTGTTGGCGTAGTGTTTTTCATGATATTTCCTTATTATTCTTTAAATAGCTGTAGCATCTTTAGTGATGTTACCTCTCTCATTTTTCATATTGGAAGTCTGTGTCTTCTCTTTTATATACCTGATCGGTCTGCCTATAAGTTTTTCATGTCACGAGGAAACTCAGGCCAATTTATGGAGAGGTTCATGAAGTGAGGAACTGAGTCCTTTAGTTCAGCCAGCAAATAATTGAGGCCTCTAGACAAGAGAGGTCTAAGTGAGTCATCTTGGAGACAGATCCTCCATGTCTGTCAGGCCTTCTGATGCTACAGCCCTAGCTGATAGCTTGACTATAGCCTCTTGAGCAAGTCTGAGCCGGAACCACTCAGCTAAGCTGCTCCTTGATTCCTAATTCAAGAAACTGAATGAAAAAATAATATTAGTTTTTATTTTAAGCCACCAAGTTTTGGGTAATTTTTAATGCAACAATAAAAAGCTAATATATTAATTTACTTGGTAAACAGTTTGATCCTTCTGGGGCTTGCTTTTCAGCTTTGTTAGGTAATACCAAAGCAGCATTTAGTATGATGCCAATTTTATCCCATTACTGAGGCAAAACCTTTCAAGGTATTCTAACGAATGTCCATGATTTATAAAGATTTTCCACTCTGGCTGGTAAGAACAAGAGCTGTTCCTGGCCCGGTGTGATCTTTGGGTTCTGTTCTCTCTAATCCTTCCAAGCTGATTCTTTTCTTGGCTTCCTCATATGCATGTGCTGATCAGTATTCACCTGGAGACTCTGGGGTACCCTCTGCAGACCTTTAGAGTTATCACTCAGTGTAATTCTCTCCTCTTTAGTGCTTTGCCCTGAAACTCTACATTCTTTGACCTCCTCAGACTCTGTCTTTCAACACAGAGAGATTGCCAGGTTGTACCTGAGTTCCCTGTCCTTGCTCTGTGGTCTGGAAACTTCCCGGGTGGTAAGCTGGGGAAATCGAAGGGCTTAGTTCATTTGTTTCTCATCAATTAGGGATCATTATCCTTTATTGCCTATGTCTAGTACCTTGAACATTTTTACTTTATATGCTTTGTCTGTTTTTTAAGTCGTCTGGGCAGGATAGTAAATCTGGTTCCTGTAAGTTCATGTTGGCTGGAAGTATTCCCAAGATAGATTTTGAAAAGCCAGTGTGTATTAAGAACTATGTTCTGGACATGGTGCTTCTTAGTACTCTACATGCTATATCTTAGTTAAACCTAAAAACAAAACAAAATAAAACGAAAAACCAAACCCAAAACAGAACAAAACAAAAATATAAAAGCAAAGGGAAAAAGTGAACTATGGAATAAATACTATTAGAATTTTATTTTTGTAATGAGGAAATCAAAATACAGAAAGACTAAGTTTCTTCAAGATGATAAGGCTAATATGCAATGGGATTGGGATTCGCATCCAGATTTGTTTGATTCTAAAAGGCAAACTCTTAACCAGTCGCCCCCTGTACCTCCTACATCTAGATTTTGTTGCTTAAAGGAAACCGTGAAAAATGACTTGTTTTGTCTTATGCCTATCCTCTTCATATACTTATTCTTTTGAACTTTTTATTCTTTCTGTAATGAGTATCACGTGGAAAACTGTATAGGTTTTATAATATTAGAGACTGATTTCAGATTTTTCTTTTGCACAGGATCCCCTTTTTGAGGATCCTGACTTTTTGTCTCTGCATACAATGAGGCAAATCTTGGTTGATAATTTATAAAATAATACATTTTCATCATAAACATGTGAGCTTTGATCAAATGATTACAAATTTTTTGAAATAAGAAGGCAAAAACAAACAAACAAACAAAAAAAACAGCTCTCTTTGAGAGCTATGTAAGGATGTCCCTAAAGTTTAAATGGAAGGAAAAATGAGGTCCAAATTTCAAGTCAGCTTCCAACCGTTACGTAAGAAATGTCAAGAAGGCTTCTCCATTGGGAGATGTACTGATGTGTATTTATAGGGGCTTCAGGAATCCTCAGTGAAACTCCACAGAATGGAAAGACACTCAAGCCAACACAGTTGGCACACAAAAATAGACAAGCTTATTAAATATTTTTTGAAAAAGATACTAACACAAGGGGGTGATTCCAGGGTAACTTTGAGTCTATTATAATTCTGAAGTTCTCAACAAATAATACTAATAAGATATTGGCTGAGTTTTATTGTATTAAAGATCCATAAGCCTTAATCTAACACTTATACATAAAAGTTAAACTCTCAGTTTCAGGATTACACCCCCCCACACACACATGCTGCCCAGTTTCCCTGTTGAATTTTAATTACACCAATAAAACCTGCTTATTGTTTTAAAAAGCAGGAAATATAAATAAGCAGAAAGAAAAAAAATCACCTGTAATCTTACCATCAATCAATAATCACAATGAAATATGGGCAACCATCCTGATGGTTTTGCTTTCCCTTCAGTGTAAATATAGCATGTATGTGTGTTTGTGTGTGTGTGTGATGTGTGTGTGTGTGTGTGTGTGTGTGTGTGTGTGTGTGTAAAATGCATAATTCTAGAATAGTTTATAATGCCATGATCTCTAAGACAGAGATCCTTAATGCATTTGGGATCATGGCACGATATGGGGAAATCCTAATAAGTTAGTTGACATCTGGATTGGAGGGACCTCTGCCAAAACATGGTATACTCTTAGAAATCGTTTTTTCTTCTGGATCTAAGTTTCTCCAACTTTTCACTTTTGAGGCATCTCTATAGATGAGATGCTTGGACCTATGATTAGAGACTGATTCTTTACGTAATAGTCCCAAAGGTGACATAGGCTTAAGGCCTGGGCTGGAAAGAGTCAGAACATTATTCCCACACCCACCAGCTGTGCGCGTCACAGTGCCCAGAGGCCCTCTAACTGTGACTGTGATTATATAGAGCAATTCATTCTCCCTGGATCACGTGAATGCTAGAAAGGCTAGACTTGTCATAAGCCAAGAGTAAGGATACTAGATAGAGGCAGCTAGCAGAAGAGAAGGGTTTACTTTAGATAGTTCCATACCTTTTAGTGAAGTTACAGGCCCTTGAAGATTTTTTTCTTCATTTGGTGTACTTAGTTGCATTCAACAGCAATTGACTGATTTAAGCAAAAAAGAATATCACTGAAAGGCAACTGTTGGCAAAGTGAGAGAACAAGGCTTAGAAGATAGACAGCAGAGGAATAGATAGGTAGAAAATATTAGCAAAACCACGGCCGAGGAATAATTTGATGAGGACTTGCCAGCCACCCTGACTCTAGCGTCGAAGGCTAACACTTTTCTTAACAATTCCAGAACCCGTGGCAAGAGTACAGATGGAGGCCCAGTCTCATATATCTAAATCTTTTGAAATTATACATAAATGATAAATCAAATGAACAATCTATTAAATACAATAGGTTAAAGCCTCCTTCCTTGACAAATATATTTTTATAATCAGCTGAAAGATGAAGTTCAAACTTAGAAGTCTGACTCTTTAAAATTCCATGGGGGCAAAATCCAGCCCGTGGTTCCCCACCCCCAGCACATCCTTCTTTTCTTCCTGCTTCAGCCTGAATATACAAGCACCATCATCATATCTCCTGCAAAAGTCCTCTTTTGGCCATGCTCTGAGGCTAGAAGTGTGAGTCATCTCCTTTCATGAGAATGAACACAGGGCAGAGGGCTGCACAGTTTCTAGGAATGATGTTGGAGTCATTTGGGCAGAGACTTCTGGGGATCTGGGTACCTGGAGTGCAGTCTAGAAGCAGGGAAGGAGTTCAGATTCTGAGAGGGGAAGTCCTGTTGGATTCATAGATTACCTGCTCCAAGGGAGGGGACAGCAAAAGGAAGGTCAGGACAAGGTTCCCTAAACTGGGCCTAGGACAGAGTTCCATTTGCCTGAATCTAAGTGCAGTACTGCCCAATGCCAGGTATACTATAGCTGTTCTGTGAACTGAATATGACTTACCTACTACCAACAGCACAAAGTCACATTTGTGTATGCTCTAGTGCCCCAGCAAGAGTGTATTAATAAGTGAGCCAAGGTTATGCAATCGGCCTTGTCCCCTAGGGGTAAGATAGAGGTGGGAAGCAGTGGAAAACAGAATGTGGTCAAAAATGACAACTGTCCACTATCCTCAGATTGAAGGAGCCATCTCTAAACATGTTCTACTATGAGCCCTCAACCCAGAAACTGCACAATTATTTGACAAGAAACAACAATGACAACTATAAATGGGATTATCAGTGTTGAAGTTAGTCAAAAAAGAAAGAAAGCATAGAATGATCTTCCACTGGAAGCCGGTGAGGAAGTTTGTTGTCCCTGTTCATTGTGTTTCTGTTTCTAGGTCTGGCCTACATTCTTGCAGGCTGACAGAGTGACACTGCATCTTAGCCACCAGGCAGTGTAGTAGACATTTGTTGCTTTTGTCCATCCAACATTCATTACCCCTTCCTTTGTTCTATGACTTCTGTTCTTCTGGTAACAACTTCCAGTTGGTTTGGGTGTTGTTGACCAACCCCTGGTCCAGAAGGTCACATACTCCTGGCCATAGTAATTGGTTCCTAGATGTTGGAATATCTTCTGGAGCACAGCTATAGACATTTCTAACTTGCAGATATTTAAGAAGGAGATATTCAAAAGGAGGAACTTTTACATAGAGATCAAGAGAAGTGGGTCATTAGAAGATCCCTCCCCTCAACAGAACGCAGAACCTGCATGGGCAGGTCCCTTAGCTTCATCACTAAGTCAAAGCCAAGGCGCCTGGGTTCCGCCTTGTCATGACTATAGAGCACTACTGCTTCTGTGTGCTCAGATCTATTAGGATAGAGTCTTCAGTCCAAAGGACATGACACTGCAGCCCTCCTTCCTAGGTCCTCTGCTCTCTAGTGGTAGAGGCTTCCTGGTAGTCAGTAAACTCTGGGATGCAACACACTCGAGTTTGAATTTTAGTTCCATTGTGTAGCTGTTCCCTCAGTTTCTTCATTTGTAAATCAGGATGATCTTTAGCCTGAGAAGGGAAATGAAGCCCAAGGTGGCTGAGGAGAGATCTTGATCTTTTTGGGCAATCTATCTTTAAATGAGGTTCCCAACTCTTGCAACAAAAATGTGCCTGGTGTGGATAAAGCATAAAATGAAACTGTAAAGTCGCTCGTCTGCTCCCACCAACTTCCCAAGGAAGTCTGCCTCTTTATCATTGCCCCCTTGTACACACCTAGCAGAGTTCATCGTGCATTGCATGTCCACAGAAAATTGTTATTAATTTTTTTCTGTTGACTTTAGTTGTTTAATTCAGTTAAATTCACGCAACAAATATGAGCTCTCATGCTTAGTGTTGTAAGACATATATAATGAGACCTCATTGCCCTGTAAATTGTGCTAGAATGAGTGAAACGGTCCTGAGTGAACCAAGGCAGCACTGCTACCCTCATCTTCTCATTAGAAAAAAAATGGATCTCTTACTTGTGTGGATTTACTTTAATGGAACTTTAATGGAACACTTTTCCTTTGGCTGGCGTCCAGGTTGCTTCTGATGGCATCCCCACTAGAGGTTCCCTTTACTTGTGAGTGAGCACCGCTCTTGGTCTGACTCATTTTGTTTTCCAGCTGGGACTTGCCTTGGGTTCATGTTCTCCTCTGCTTCTGCACCTCCTCTTTTGAGTCTCAGGCTGCTCTCTTGGGCCCCTGGGGTTCCCACACCTGCCCCCTTGGTGAGCATAATACATATCTAAAACTGTATCAATAATATCTTTTGGTCAGCTCTCTAAAATTTTATTGTCTTATAGAAAGATTAATTTTTACCTTTATCAATGATGTTTATATCCTTTGGCTTTGTTAACATGTAGGTACATGAAGGACAACATGCCAGGATGCAAAGGGACACCAAGCCCCAAAGTCCTCTAGTTGCATTTAGCCCCATGCTCCCCTCCGCCCTTTTTTGGTTACTTTCTACATAATAAAGTCAGGTCTTCCTCAAAGGTGTAGACTTTATGAGCCAAATAAAGGAAAGCATGTTTATTTTAAAGAACGCTGGACAGGCACTGGTGTCTTCCAATCTGGAAAAAAAAGCCCCAATTTATCACCTCGACATGTTGTCCTTCATGTACCTACATGTTAACAAAGCCAAGGGATATAAACATCATTGATAAAGGTAAAAATTAATCTTTCTATAAGACAATAAAATTTTAGAGAGCTGACCGAAAGATATTATTGATACAGTTTTAGATATGTATTATGCTCACCTTATACTGTTAAATGAAAACATAAATTGCAAAGTAGTATGTACCTTATGATCCTGTTAATAAACATCTATCACAAAAAAGAATCTTTCTGTAACCATATAGAGTTTGTAGGTGGTTTTACCTATGTCATTTTATTTATTTATTCAGAAAATTTCTCAGATAGTATAATTATTTATATTTTATATGTAGGGAAAAAGAGCTCAAAGCTTATCTGTGAGCTCTAAAAAATAGCAGAGCTAGAGCACATACTCAGGTCTTTTGACTACAAATCTCTTATTATACTATTCCATTCAACACACACCTAAATATTACAAAGTTTTGGATGAATCATATGTGCCACTATTTTCACATAAATGTAATAATAATATATTATAAAATGCTCGTATATGCAATAAGCAATAACACCAATATTGGTCCTATTTCCACTCACATTTGTTCAACTCCTTTCATGCCATCATGCACATTTCTGTTGTGCCAATTATTAGTGCCATTTTACATTGTTTTGTGCAATAATTTGATTCACGTGTTTCTTTTGCACTAAACTATAAGCCCAATGAGGGAAGGGAGCCTATCTGATTTTGTACACGAATTTCCAATAGAGTTCTTGACTCATAGTGAGTGCTCAATAAATATTTGTTGAAGAAATGAATGAATGAAAAATCAAGGTGAAGCAGCTAGTGCTTTGATTTGGAGCTCTGCTCTCAACCAAAAGTCAGTGGGGTCTATGAGAAACTGAAGGCTGAGGGAAAATATTCATAAAAGTGTTTACAGTTTATTCTTGGATTCTGCAGTTTACCAGGGGAGAAAGCAAAGCATCCTTTCCAAACTCATGTGAACAGGAATATGTGTGGCTCTTACTCTTGGGGCAGGCCTTCTGTGGCTCTTTCTCTTCCTTTACCTTAGCTGAAGGTCAAGAAAGAAGAGCAGAAGCAGGAATAGAAGAGCAGTATGAGTCTCAAGTAAGAGAGACCTGGCATTGTTGCCTCTTCTGGGCCTGGTGAAGCTGCTTGCAGTCAGGGAGTGTGGTCTCTATTCTGAATTCCTGACCCAAGTCTTGAGGTCAAAGTCAATTCAGCTGCTGCCTTGGGCATGGAAAATGTTTTAATTGCAATGCATGAGATTTGGGAGGGCATCCGCCATCTCTTTATTTTGGAATCACCATAAGAAAATAAAACTTTTTCACTCCAGATACTGCCCAACCCAGTCATTCTTCTTAAAGAAGAAAGGAAGAAAATTCTTTTATGCATCGTGGGGACTTACAACAAAGGAGTATGGAAACATATTACACTCTGTGTCAGGCCTGTGTTTACTGTTCTTGCCATTGGCTCTTCTGAATGCCTTTTCACAAACTGCAAATGAAAAATATATATCTAAAAAGTGACCAATGTGAGATGGCAGAGTAAACGCTATGCTTGCCTCTTCTTATGACCACATTAAAATTACAGCTAAACTGCAGAACAACCATCACTGAAAATCACCCGATATCTATCAGAACAGAAGCCTTATAACTAAGAAGAAGCCTCTCCAGACTGGCAGGAGGGGCAGAGACTCAGAATGGGTTGGTCCTGATTCCCCATGTGTGGAGGTTGAGAATCAGGAGCGGTATCCTGGCTGCAGAGGTCCCCTGGAGGAGCAAGACATCCCAGCCCCAAACTAGGGTCCCTAGCCCAGGGTTCCAGTGCCAGGAAGAGAAGTCCCCATGACTTTTCACTGTGAAAACCAGTAAAGATTGTGGCTGAGTAAGATGGAAGGCTGCTGGAATCAAAGATGTTCTTCTTAAAGGGCCCACACATGGACTTACCCTCTGGTGACTCATTTGCCTCGAGCTCCAGTGCTGGGAGCACAGCTCAAAAGATGCCAGGGATATATGGGGAGGAACTGAATTGTCTGGCTTCAGGGTGAGGGCCTCAGGGGCAACTTTCTCCCAGAGAGAAGTGCTGGCAGAAGCTACCATTCCTTTGTTGGGCCCTCCCTCCACCCAGGGTGCAGACTCAGGAGGCCGCCATATCTGAGTATCCATCAACCTGGCCTAACACAGGTTGCCCCTGAGACCCTGCCCCACTCAACTCGTGGGACCATCCAACCCACTTTGAGTGGCTTTTCCATACAAATGGCCTGTTTTGACTCATGCTGTGAACTCTTCTAAAATTCCTCAAAGGTTCGCAAAACGCAAACAAACAGCATCTGACCTCCGTGTGCTCCATATCTCTTGCTGAGCAGCCTTAAGCCCAGCACTTGTTGCAGCCAGCCTTGGTTCATGGCTGGGCCTCTCAAGGCACCTCCAAGCCCAGCGTGGGTGGTGAATATCTGCGAATCACTTGATGGCAGGGCACAAGCTGAGGCTAAACTTAGCTTATGGCAGGGCACCTCTCAGGAGGACCTGGGGCCGCTACACCCAGTGGCTGGCTTCAGACTGAGCCAAAGCACCACTCGGAGCCGCACGTGAGAATGACACACCCAAAGGACAGATGAGGCAGGCACCAGAGCCCTGCTAAAGTGAATCCTGCTTCATAGGGTCAGCCCCTCACCAACCGAGCCTCACAATCAATCAGCCCGAGGGTCTATCCCTCCCATTGATGTACAAAAAGCAACCAAAGCCCACAGGAGGGCACACACAACTCATATAAGGGACACACCATGGGCACCCAGCTCAGGTGACCAGAGAAGACTGCACAACTGGGCCCAATAGAATACCTACTACATAAGGCCACTCTACTAAGACTGGGAGACATAGCAGCCCCACCTAATACACAGAAACAAACACAAGGAGGCAGCCAAAATGGGAAAGACCAGGAATCATGTCCCAAATAAAAGAATAGAGCAAAGCTCCAGAAAAAGAATTCAACAAAATGGAGACAAGCAATCTACCAGATGCAGAGTTCAAAACACTGGTTATAAGGATGCTCAATGAACTTAAGAGAAGAGTAGATGAACTCAGTGAGAACTTAAACAAAGAGATATAAACATAAAACTGAAGATAGAAAATATGAAAAGAACCAGTCAAATACGAAGAATACAAAAACTGAAATGAAGAATACCTTAGGAGGAATCAACAGATATTAGATGAAGCAGAGGATTGAATCAGTGATTTAGAAGATAAGGTAACAGAAAACACCCAATCATAACGGGAACAAGAAAAAAAATCCAACAAAATGAGGATCATTTAAGGGGCTTCTGAGACAACAACAAGTGTACCAATATTTGCATCATAGGGGTACCAGAAGGAAAAGAGAGAGAGCATACAATTGAAAAATTATTTGAAGAAATAATGACAGAAAACTTCCCTAACCTGGTGAAGCATACAAGCCCAGGAAGCGCAGAGTCCCAAACAAGATGAACCCAAACAGGTTCACACCAAGACACATCATAATTAAAATGCCAAAAGTTAAAGACAAAAAGAGAATCTTAAAAGCAGCAAGAGAAAAGCAGTTAGTTACCTACAAGGGAGCCATAAAAAAAAAAGATTAAAAAAATAAAACATTGCCATCTGCAACAACGTGGATGGACCTAGAGGGTATTGTGCTGAGTGGAGTAAATCAGACAGAGAAAGACAAATGCATACGATTTCATTTACAGGTGGAATAAAGGAACAAAATAAACAAAACAGAAACAAACTTATAGAGAACATTTTGAGGGTTGCCAGACTGGAGGGGGTTGGGGGTGGGTGTAAAAGAGGGGAAGGGATTAAGAAGTACAAATTGGTAGTTAAAAAATAGTCATGGGGATGTAAAGTATAGCATAAGAAATATAGTCAATTATATTGTAATAACTATGGTGTCAGATGGGGTAACCACTTCGTAAGTTATACAAATGTCTAATCACTACATTGTACACCTGAAACTAATATAATATTGGGTTAGTGATTCTTAGTGGGGAAAGGAGATTGGAAAGTGTTTGACATGGCATAAAATAGGCCAGTGAGAGAGGATGACATTTGTGGAGCTGAATGTGATGGTTAGAAAGAAGTCTGCAGCCTGGACTGGTCAAGAAAAAAAGGTTCCACCCCTGCCCCTAGTTATCTCTGGCAGGACTGAGGTGGGGGTAATTTCCCACAGCACGTGGATGGGTGGCTCCAGCCATTGCATTTAGATGTTGAAGGGCAACACCAGAAACCTAGGGAATCTGGGAATCACAGGCTTACAGATGGAATCAAGTTCATTATAACATGTAAATTCAAACATATTTGGTGGCTTGGCTGGAGTAATCCTTTTTTGCCTCAGATTTTTGACATTTTCTTCCTAGGCAGTTAAGTTTTGTAGAAAAGATATGTATATTGATAATTTGCTGCAGTCACAAGCTGAGGTTGCTGCCATATGTTGCTTATCATAGGAAACACAAACGATCAAAGTCAAACAGAACATTTTTTTTTTTAGTGTGTTCCACAGAGCTGTCTTGTTATAACTTTTTTCCATTAACAATGGAGAGGAAAATAAACTAATGTCAGCTGGAGACAGTGCCAAAGTAGACATTTGTTTTCTGTAAAATGCAGTCCTCCTCTCCGAGGCTTACAGCATCACATGATGGGCTCCCAGGTCTGCTTTATGTAGGGTTCTCAGAGATTAGGATGAGAGACTCTCCTGTTCTGAGTTCAGCTGTCTCGTTGAAGCTCTTTCTCTTTCTCTTCTTGTGGAGCATCTGGAAGTCTCCATCAGAGATCCTTGAGCCCGTATCCTCCTAAGATACAAAGTCCAGGCTTGGCAGAGTGGCTCACATGTGCAATATCAGCAGGGCTTAGCCTACAGTGTCTACATTTTGGAAGAAGCAGTTGGTGTGTTCATCTCCAGATGTGGTCCATCTGTGCTCCTGAAAGGAAACAATGCCCCTCAGTGAATGCAGGTGGAGGAGGGACGTGCAGCCTACGTGCCTGTTCACTTTCATGGAGCTGTGAGTGGTCCATTGAGGCCTTTTTGAGTCTTCTCAGGACAGTGTCCCAAATGGCTCATCGAGGAGGGATCCTGGCAGTCCCTTGAATGCAGACTTTGAGGAGAGGAGAGTGGAAATTAGCCTGGGTAGGGAGGAAGAGAAGATCATAAGACGGTAACAGTGTTGCTAAAGATTGGAGAGAACAGGCTCCTGGTACAGAGAGGAGTAACCAGGCAGAAACCTCTTCTTCTTGCTGAGGGAGCCCTGAGTTACTCATGCACGCATGTGTATCTGTACCATGTGAATGTGCATGGGTGTGCTTTTACTGGGGGTGCAGTTGCAATTTCTTGAGACCTGTTCCCCCATCCTATTTTTTTCTTTATCGATGTAAAATTCATATAATATAAATTTAACAATTTAAAATCATACAACTCAGTGGCATTTGGTACACTCCCACTGTTGTGCAGCTACCACCTTTATCTAGTTCCAAAATACTTTATTACTCTAAAGGGAAACCC
>NW_011888858.1:5607954-5609056 GCF_000151845.1 Pteropus vampyrus | reverse complement strand
TCATACAACTCAGTGGCATTTGGTACACTCCCACTGTTGTGCAGCTACCACCTTTATCTAGTTCCAAAATACTTTATTACTCTAAAGGGAAACCCAGTACTCATGAGACTGTCATTCCCACATATACCCTTCTCCAAGCCCCTGATAACCAGGTAATCACTTTCTGTCTCTACGGCTTTATCTATTTTGGATATATTATGTAAATGGAGTCATACAATGGGTGACCTTTTGTGTCTAGCTTCTTTCACTTAGCATCATATTTTCAAGGCTTATCCATGTTATAACATGTATCAGTATTTCATTCCTTTTTTTTGCCGAATAATATTCCTTTATATGGACATACCACTTTTGTTTATACATGCGTCAGTAGGTGGACACTTGGGTAGTTTATACCATTTGGCTATTTTTTAATTAAATTTATTGGGGTGACATTGGTTAATAAAATTTTATAGGTTTCAAGTGTACAATTCTATAATATATCATTTGTATATTGCATTGTGTGTTCACCACCCAAAAAGTCAAATCTCCTTCTGTCACCATATATTTGACCCCCTTGACCCTTTTCAACATCTCCCACTTTCTTTTAGTAACCACTATATCATTATCTGTGTCCTTCTGGGTGTTTTTAATTGTGCTTCTATGGACATTTGTATACAAGTTTTTATCTGAATTTCCCTCCCTGTTTCATATTGTGCCTGTTTTTAGTGTGCTAGAGAGAAAAACGTTACAAATTTAAATTAAACATGACCATCCATGAAATCAGTTATAGATTTGCAATGGTTCCATTTATTCTATGTGCACTGATATAAACATCACAAAATATTCATTGCTACAAACTAAACTATAACTACATGTGCTAGACAACTGTTAAGGGCTGGAAAAATAATAAAAATTAAAAATTTTTTTACTCCAATTGACAGGGAGGTGTCTTTAAATTTCTGTATATGTTTAAAAAATTTAAGTTGAGAATAGAAGACAACACATTATGAGTATGTTTGATGTCAGAAAGATTTTATAGATCACCAGATAAACTCACACTGAATAAAAAGGCCTTGGCCCTACACATCAATAAATACATTGTATATTTGTATATTTATATGTT
>NW_011888858.1:5605122-5607179 GCF_000151845.1 Pteropus vampyrus | reverse complement strand
TGGCCAGACTGCCGCTCAAGAAATGAGAGTCTCTGTGTACTTTGACCTCTCCCAGGCAGTTCTATATCTCACTCCAACAAGTTCATCATTTTAATGACATTTGTAAGGAAAAATGTGATATCTGGCATGTACAAAATGGAAAGACATTCAATCTTAGAGCAGGATGAAGGAAAAACTCTTGCTTTACAAGGTCAAACATGATGTGAGCAAAATCATCTTTTTAAATTCAGCCTTTTAGTTGAAGTCCATAATACTTCCTTTCCCTAATTTTTTTTTTTGACAAGCCTCATCTGGGAGTTACCAAAACAAAAGACAAACAGCAGAAGTGTTTATTAAGCTCTCTGTAATTCTCAAAACCTAGAAATGCCTCTGAGCAATAATAATAGAGATATTGTAAAAGTAACTTCCTAAGATTGGTTAAAAGTTTTCATTGTTATATGATTTGATATTGTAGAAAGCATCCCAATTACTGGCTATGGAGGGTTATGTACAACTAGTTGGGTTTAAGGGGTTGCTATCTGACTTGAGGATTGAAGAGGCACTGTATATAAGATGTCTGAGTGTATGTCTGTGTGGGTGACATTTCCTTTCCTCAGTCTGGCTCAAGGAAAGGTGCAGCAATCCTTTCACAGAACCTCACCCTATAGATAACCAGTTGCTTATGGCTGCAAGTGCCATTGCAGAATCATTTCACATGTGGATCACGAGAACAGCACAGGACTGCCAGTCGAAAGGCCTGGCTCAGGGTCCTGGCTCTGCCACTGGCAACTGAATGGCCTTGGACAAGATATTTAACTACCTCTGTTCACTTTGCCTCATCTGTAAGGTCATCTGTCCATTTGTTTCAAAGTTTTGGCGTATCTACAGACAGCTGGTTTTAGAGACCCAGTTTATCAACAGAATCTGCATGATTTATCACTTCCTTAAGTGCCAATATTTCTCAGATTCTGGCTGTTCAGTGAAATCCACTGTGCTTTCTAGCTGAATGGGTGGGCAGAGAAGGAAAGAGGCAGAAAGTCTGGTTAAAATATTGAAAGTGAGAATTGGTGGCATGAGACAATTATATTGACTTTAGAGTTTCCTCCCTCCTTGGCCGCAGAAGAGCCCACTCTATTGCCTTTTCTCTGGCCCATATTTTAGACACTGTGACCCAGAGTGAAACCATAAAGAGAACACATGGCTTTTCCTGACCATACTGGCTGAGGGGAGTGAAAGGCAGCCCCTTTTCACAATATTATTTCCTTGCATTTTTCAGCTACTGAATGGAAGACCACAAACCAAAAGGTCATCTCAGGAACCAGAACTGAGAGAACCTAGAAAGGAATTCCAACAGGAAGTCAACATGGAGGCATGGCAATGGGCCCTTGAGCCAGGCATCAAGGGAACCAGGAGCATCTGTAACAACACCAGGCACAGAAAGAAACAATTGCTTGAGGTCTCTGAGGTCACAGACACATGGCTCCTGAGCTGAAAGTTCTACTCTTCTTTAAGGAGAGGCTAGAAAGAGAGAGCTCTTGCAAAGTGATGGCTGCTTTCCCAGGATAACAGTGCAACTCCGGTTGGAAGGGTGAGATATTGTTTTTCTTTTCTGGTTACCTGCTGGGTTCGTCTGTGGTCCATTCAAGTTTGTGGAATCCTCTTGCCCTTCCTGTGTTGCCCTAGACTGCCTGCATCCTCCTTCCTGTATCCTTCCCTCAGTTTGGCTCTGGGACAGCACTTGACTTCTACAACTGAAGAACAGAATTACTCCATTTTCCTCTTGTCTCAGGGGACAGAACTCACTGAGATGCCTTTGTGAGGTCAGAAACACCACACAAGTCTGAATGCTCTGGTTTCTGGAGGTGGTATTTCCTTTGCTTCTCAGCAGAAGCTTCTTCTACAGTGAGAAGAGGGTCTTTGGGAGGGTATAGTTTTGGGAAATGTTTGAAACTAGGCAGCGTTTGCAGATATGAGCTTTTGGGTTAGGGATTTTTTTCTGCTTCAGTTGTTAGTGTGCCTTGTAGCTTGTGGTTTCTTTATAGTTAATTTTTTTTTATGCTAATAAGAATTTTATTATC
>NW_011888858.1:5603758-5605072 GCF_000151845.1 Pteropus vampyrus | reverse complement strand
TTTTCCTCTTGTCTCAGGGGACAGAACTCACTGAGATGCCTTTGTGAGGTCAGAAACACCACACAAGTCTGAATGCTCTGGTTTCTGGAGGTGGTTTTTCCTTTGCTTCTCAGCAGAAGCTTCTTCTACAGTGAGAAGAGGGTCTTTGGGAGGGTATAGTTTGGGGAAATGTTTGAAACTAGGCAGCGTTTGCAGATATGAGCTTTTGGGTTAGGGATTTTTTCCGCTTCAGTTGTTAGTGTGCCTTGTAGCTTGTGGTTTCTTTATAGTTAATTTTTTTTATGCTAATAAGAATTTTATTATCACTAAATTAATACATTTTCTGATTTAGTATTTAGCACAGATACCCTAGGAACAATGGCATTTGAAACAGAAAAATCCAGACAAATGCTTAGTAAGGTTTTCTTTTGGTGCCAAACTAGGCATTTCTTATTTTTTCTCCAATATTTATTTATGGAATCTTTCGAGCTTTTCCTGGAATATACATATTTTTGCAGAAATTTATCAACCTGTGATTTTAAGCTTAGGTCAGATCCAAGTAACATTTTATTAGATTAATATTACCTGGGAGATTTAGTCTAGGTTTTCATGAAAAAGCTTTTGATCACTCAAGAGGCTTTGATAGATTAGCACTTTTCTGAGCAAAATAGAATATAAAGATACATCTTGTGTGAAAATATCTGTATGGCAAAACCACCACTAACAAAGTCAGAAAACCAAAGACAAACTATCTTTAATACTCATATCACAGAGGACTTATTTCCTTAATATAGTATTCCTACAAACCAGTGCAAGGAAGATCAATCACCCAGTAGAAAACTGGGCAGGCATGTTAACGAATAATTCACAGAAAAGAAAATTTTATATAACCCTTAATGCAGGGAAAAACTTAACCTTTATTCGTGACAAGAGAAATACTACTTACAACTAAAATGAGATGTATCTTTCACCAATCAGATTGATAAAGATAAAATTTTTGAAAACATACTCTCGTTAGTGTAGGGTAACAGAGAATTTGATAATGGGAGTGTAAATTGATACAATATCTAACAAAATTAAATTAGCAATATCTATAAATAACAGGCAAATCCTTTGACTCAGTAATTTCATTTTCTGGGAATTTATCCTAAAATAGAGTCACATACATGTGAAATTATGTGTGTACAAGTATATTCACTGCAACTATTTTAATAATAAAAGATTACCAATTATGAAACTGTATAGGTAAAAAATTATTGTAATTTTTGTACATCTATACAATTGACTATCATGCAGTCATTAAAAAGAATGAGGCAGGTATGTTTGTGCTGAAAT
>NW_011888858.1:5599501-5602703 GCF_000151845.1 Pteropus vampyrus | reverse complement strand
GCTCTAGTATTTTTACTTCTGGAAGGGAAAAATATAAAATGATTTGCTGATAACAATCTGGGTGGAAAATTAACGTGACCTGAAAACATTGAACTGTATGTCTTGGACAGGATCTGAAACTCTAGTCCTCTAGTGTACTGAATCTGTTTGGGTTCAATCAGAGAAGCAATATATGTATATGTTTATGTTTATATATCGTAGATATCTTATACTTGTGTATGAGGTATAGCTCCGTGTCTGATGCTCATACTGTTTTTGTGTCTGATCATGAGCTTGAAGTTCACAGGGCAGGTAGTTGGGAAAAGGAGATAGGTGTCATGTGGGAGAGGATGAAGACGTACTGGAGCCCAAGAAGACTGCTTCCAACCTTGATGCTCTGACATTTCGCAGAAGAAAGTAGGGCCCTTCATCAAGGAGCTAAACACACTTCTGGCCCAGGAATGGAAAAAGCTGAAAGAGGACCCAGGGGAAGGGAGTGCAGTTGCAGAGCCAGCTGATGCCTAGTCAGTGGGGCAGGTCAGCAGATGACAGTGAGCACAATACAAAAGTGCCTGTGCTCAAGTACTGAGCACAGGAACCATATTCACCTTTGCTCTTCACTTTTGCTGTCCAAATCTCACACAGAAGTTCCTCGATGGCCTGCACTAACCAGAAACATACAGGAAAGGCAATCCTGGGAAATGTAGTTCAATCAAGCTGACACATAACGAAGCCACCACAGGTATGTTGAAGGAAGGCAGGCCACAGTCTTTAGGGCTCAGGTCTCTCCTGACGCACAGCTTGAGATGCAGCCTTCACTCTCAGACTTTTCTAGGCCTTGTATTTCTTTTCATCTTTTCTTGTTTCTAGGGCAGAGAAGAAGGAAAGTGGAAGATCAGAAACATCTGCTTTCCCCCCTCTCTCTGTCTAGTCATCATTTTTTGAAGGTTACATACAAAGACAAAATGATATTTTCTTAATAAAATAAAAAATGAATTTCTGTTTTTTTCTTGGAGGAATGGGTGAGTATGGAGTTGTTTTTCTCTTATGATAAGCTCTAAAACTCCAAGTAGTTCTGCACTATGCTCCTTGTCACAAAAGAGACTGGTAGTGTCATCTGTAACACAATGGTCTTTCTGCTAGTAGACGAGTTCACACCTGCAATCTTGACAATGTTCAATCACTTCTTCATTTCAGGTTTGAGAGTTTTATCTCAACCCATGCAGTGCCCATGGTGGGATGGGGACTGGGCTTGGTTTTGCTGGCTTGTTGGCTTTCTCTATGTTCTGCCAGACCCTAGAATTTCTTACATGTTGTGTGCCCATCCTCCCAGTCAGCAGAGAAAGTCCCTTCTGAAATCTCTCTTTACTCTTTTTCCTCCCTTCTCTATAGCTTCTCTGTCTTTCTTATCCCATTTTTTCCTCCTCCACTGACATATAGCCCCTACCCAAAGTTATCAGTCATTTCTTCTCTCTGGTGTGCAAGGGGGCTTCAGATATTGAGGTAGGGAACAGGAAAGGCAAAAGCTCTCAGAGTGGGCTGGACTCCAGATAGAGCATCTTCAAGTTAATCAGACCCTTGGGGTTAGAAGATTAAACTCTTGTTCTCCTAGCTCATGTACCTCTTTTTGTTCCTTGGGCTTCTCTGCAACCATCCTCTTTTATTCCCTTAGTTGCCTCCTGACTGTCAGCCAGGATTGTGGACACTTTTCATCTAACAGGGTCTCTTGCTAGGCTCTGCCCCCAACCCTCCTCTCTAAACCTCTGGGATTCTAGGTTTCTGTTAATCTTATGTGTCAACTTGATTGCACCAAGGGATGCCCAGGTAGCTGGCTAAACATTATTTCTGGGTGTTTCTGTGAGGGCATTTCTGGAGAAGATTAGCATTTGAATTGGTGGCTGAGTAAAGCACATTGCCCTCCTCAACAGGGGAGGGCTTCGACCAATCTGTTGAGGGCCTGAATAGAACAAAAAGGTAAAGGAAGATTGAATTCTCTCTCTTTCTGGCTGCAGATTTGAGATATTGGTCTTCTCCTGCTCTCAGAGCTCCTGGTTCTCAAGCCTTCAGACTTGGACGGGAATCTACACCATTGGGACTATCAGCCTCCATAATTGTATGGGTCAATAGCTTATAAGAAATCTCTGTCTGTCTGTCTATCTATCAATCCATCTATCATCTATATATCTATCTATCATTTATCTATCATCTGTCTATCTATCTATCTATCTATCTATCTATCTATCTATCTATCTATCTATCTAATCTATGTATCTATCATCATCATCTGTCTATCATCTGTCATCTATCAAATCTATCATCTACCTATTTCTTCATATCCTATTCTGCTTCTCTGGGGAACCTTAACTAATAAAGTTTATATCTTGTTCCCTAACAGTGGATCCTTGCTTTCAGTCTAGTCTTTTCAGATTGCCCCTTCACTTTAATAGTCTGGCTGTTTCAGTATCCCTAAACTCAGATCATCCTCTGCTCCACACTCTAGGTACATAGATCTGTCCTGTTTCGCTTGTGCTCAGGCCAATAAACTATAACCTCAAGTAGGACCTGACACTCAAACTTCCCTTTCTGAGAAAAGGGTTCAGATGTTAGACTGGACCTGGATATTTGAAGGGCTACTGCAGACTCAGCTTTGTGGCAGTGAGGGAGGTGGGTGGCATATGGAAGGAAGAGGCTTTAAAGTTGCTGAGCTGGCTTGAACATAGGTGGCCTTGATGGAATCCTCCAATGTCAAGAGTCAATAATTATGTAGTAGAGTCAGGAAGGAAGGCTGGGTGGCCCAGGAGGGCAGACACCTGGGATTATGAGAAAATGGGCACTAGAGTGATGGCAAATGGAGAAAAAGGACATTTCTTTCTAGAGAAGTAGATTATGTTTTGTTGTCTTCCCTAGGCTAAGATAATAGGAAGGGACTTTAGTCATGAAATTCAAACCAAGAAAGGAGCTAGAATTTCAATCATATGTGTAAAATTTTTCTAAGTTTTACTTCAGAAATGGTTAAGAATTCATTATACCAAAGATGGAGAGCTCTAATTCTGAACAAATTCATCATCCCCGTTATTGTTAATATTCTTAGATGTAGATAACAGTAACGTATATATGTAGGAGAATGCTCTTATTATTGGAGATGCATTTTAAAAATAAGGGTGAAGTATTATGATATCTGTGACTTGCTTTAAAGTAGTTCAAGAAAATGAACATATATATA
>NW_011888858.1:5592768-5599451 GCF_000151845.1 Pteropus vampyrus | reverse complement strand
ATAGTAGATAAAGCAAACATGACAATAATGTTAATTATTGCATGCTGGGAGAAGGTATGTAGGTGTTTATTTTACTCTTCTCTTAATTTTTCTCTGTGTTTGAAATAATAAAGGACTGAGAAAAATGTCAGTTCTTACTGTCTTCTCTGGACCAACATATAACTGGTTTTATCTCCTTTTCTTGTGACACCCTTTAACTGCTGGAAACCATTTTGCACCAAGGAGACACTCGCCAGCAGGTGAAGGCACAGATGAGTGGAAATCTCATTGCCTTTGACCCTTTTTTTTGCTTGGCTAACCATCTCAGTTTCATATCTGTAATGCCTATAATGAGGATTTAGGTCACTTAACCAGCCTGAGGCCTCAGGTGTCCCCCAGAATCTCTCTAATGTGGGGCAACAAAATTTATGGTGGAATGTGATGGAGAAAGAGCTACAAAGTCTAGATGACAGTTTATAGCAGAAATTAATATAATCCAAAGAATTCTATGGAAACATGGCAATTCAAAGCTGTAGTGGTTAATTTCATGGACTCTGGAGTCTGACTGCATGAGGATGTGGTTTCCAGATCCATCACTCATCGACTTTATTATTGTGGACAAATTACTAATCTGTTTATGCCCCTTTCCCTCATTTGAAAACTGGGAGATAGAAGCAGAATCTACCTGCTTTGGTGATAGTATAAAATTAAGAAATTGATCCATATAAAGTATGTAAAATATTGCCTGGAACTAGCAGCTCTCTATGAATGTTGTTGTTATTATTATTATCATCATCATTATTATTATTATCATTTTGTTCTCAGTTTATTTGCAGCTTTGATGTTCTCTTTGCCATTAAATTAATTAATTCAGTAAATAGTTATTGAACACTTGCTACTGTATGTATCTGGTGATGGAGGTCCAGAGAGAAATAAGATTTTATTGTGCCTGTTATTGGAGGTAAACAAGACTCAAAGCCAGTGGCTTCCAGGCCATAGGGGAGGGGGCATTGGATTGCCATTTAGGACAGGTTCAGTCCTTCATCTTGATTACATCTTCCTGAGAATTAAAAAGCTCCTGGATCCAGAACACTCTGCATTTCCCTTAGAAAAGAATAAAGAGCTCCCTCGAATTAAAGATGGTGGTGCAGGAGGTAATATTTTTGAATGTTTTCCTTGGAAAAAGAAAAAAGAAAATTAACTTCAGTCTGATCTACCTGATGAAACTCAAAGAATAAAAGTATGATTCATGGTTGGTTTTTCATATTTCTATATTTTACTAATTAATTTGAAAGATAAATAAAATCATGACTATTTTAGGAAAAACAAATAAAAGCAATATTAAAGTGAGCTAAAGCATATCCAGTTAAGTCTAGTGCAGATAAGGGAATTGTAAGAGGAAAGTGTTTAGTTTTGTAAAATACTGTCCTTTTGGCAAATGTTCATGGTTTGTATATGAAATAGCTTAAATCACTGATCGCACCAGCATCAAAACATGCCTGAACTTCAAGTGGTTTCGTACATATTTAGTGGTCTCTATTTTTTGTGTTCCTCTAAGGAAGCTAAATAAAATAACTAAGATCAAATAATTTTAATAAAAACAGGATTGAGAATCTCCTGAGACACACTAGAATGCATTATGATGACTAGTAGAATAGATCACCATCTTCAGCAATGACAAAGCAAAAAGAGATGGGAGTGACGCAAGGAGCGGGGACAGGGGCTGCCAGATGGTGTGGGGGGATGTTTCCTGCCTTTGGCTTTTTGTTAAGTGTTCAAGCCAATTTTTCTGTACTAGCTGGTGGTTGTTTCCATTCTCTTGTGCCTTCAATAGTTGGTGAGGGCCTCCTTTGTGCAATGTGCCCTCCAACGTTTAAAGGAGTGTCACAAGAAGTCCTGTTGAGTTCTCCAGGGTTTTTTTCCCTCTAAATAAAAATAATTGAACTGAGCCTAATATCAGTTGCATAAACATGCTGGAGATATAGGCATAAATAACTTATTGGTTATGATTTTATTCTTTAAGGATAATAGATGGGATACATTTTTCAATCTTCTTTTTCCCAAGATGCTAACACCTTCTTACAGCTGAATTTCCTGAAAAGACATTAGCTCTAAACAAAAGAGCAGATGAGGTCCTTTAATTTGAAGTTCCAGAGAGTTCCTGTACACAGGTGAATTCTGTAGCAATTTAAATGGTTTGTGAAGAGCTACTGACTGCTGACGATTTTTACAGTTCTTTCGTTGCCTGATTCCTTTGACTCTTGAAGGTATCAGCTTTAGGAACAACTTGAGAAAATACTTTAAATTATGGGAGGTCATCGTCTGCACATCTTGTGTTTTATGTGTTTCAATGTTCAGGAACAGAGAATCACTTTATGTTGCTATGACTCTCATTCTTATCAAATTAAAAGGAACATGTCTTTTACATAGAAATAAAGTATTTTTTGGTTTTCTATAAAATGCTGAAAAACTTTAACATCCCTAATTTCCTGTGTGTTAGCTATGAATATTTTTAGTACTTGAGTGATGGAGTCATGAAGCCACAAAAGTTTAAGAGGTAGGATATGATAGAGAATCTATTCTGCACCTGAGAACTTTAAAATAGGTGTGTGGAAAATGAAAATTCTTCACTGTGAACCACTGTGACAATGGACATTACCTAGATTTCATTAAGTAGTAAGATTGTTAGCTCACATCTCTTTAACAACGTCTAGAGAATAATGTTCCTTTGTTTTTGAATGGGCTGCCGTTTCTCTTCTTTGCCTTTCTAACTCTTGCGCATTCTGCAAATTCAGTTTAACTACTGCCTCCTCAAGGAACCCTCCCCTGACTCTTTCCAGGTGAGTGGCATGGCCTTTCAAGGCTCCCTTGAGCTCTATGCAGCTCTCTTATATAGTCCTATATCATTTTTGCTGGTTTCTTTGTAGCTGCACCCCCAAATCCCAAGAGACTGCAAGATCTTTGAGTTAGGGTCTGTATTACATTCAGAGTTTGCGCCCCCAGCACTTGGCAGAGTGTCTGGCACATAGTAACAATGCCAATGAATGGCTGGTGCATAAATGAAAGCTTGCATCCTGCCTTCCCTACCCTTGGGTAACTCTGAAGAAAGATAAACTAGATTTGAGATTTTATTGCATAATTAAATTACACTGTCAAAACAATTTTTAAAGCTGAAAGGAAATTCAGAGATCAGTTTCAGGAAATTGAGGACTAGAGAGGTGAAGAGAGTTGGCCAAGGTCATGCAGCTGTTTAGTGGCAAACTGGGACCAAAGCCCAGGTCTCCTGCTGGCCAGTGCTAGCCCAAATATGAGGAAGCTTTGTTATTTCCTCTTAAAAATTATTTTGGAATCCAGGTAGAAAGACTTAGCAATCTAAAAATGCAACGAGGAGATGGCAAATTAAAATTGCTTAGAGGGAATGAATCTAACGGCAATTATTCAAGACTCTGGAAATGCCAAGAGGAGGAGGCTGAGACAGGCTCACAGCTGATTTCTTTTGACAGGGCCATTGGCCTTCAAGCCAGTGTTTGCTGGCCACACTCTAAAGAGGGTGGATATCTGAACAGGACAAATTTAGCAACCACCTCTGCCACGCAGATTTGGGTTGAAAGACAAATGTCAAGTTAAAAAAGAACTAATCAATGTGTTTATATCCTTATATTTATTAAACAAGGGATCTGAAATATTTCTCACTTTAAATGTTAAATACGATGGATGTAAAGAACAAGGTTATTTTTGCTTCCTACCTCATCAGTTCAGAAAGCAATTTAGATTATTTCCAGAACAAGCTCCATAGAGAAAAAGTACTCTGATTTTTGAATGAGCATTGAAGTTGAAGTTAACAAATGAGTGATTAAACATTGGGAAAGCTTTGTGAATATTTAGCAGAAAGATGGCAAACCGATACCAGTGATAATTATGAAATACATATTTATTTCAGATGTACATATACATATATAGAGAATAAAATATGTATGTATTTAAATATATGTGTGTGCACATGTGTGTAGAAAATAAAGACACCATGATATTAAAAATAACTATATACGATCAGCGACTTTTTTCATATTTTTATTTTTAGATACTTTAATAATTTTAACTATAAAATATATTACTTCTATAATTAAAAGTGAACGATTACTTTAAAATTTGTAATAATCCACCTTTGCATTTCAGATATAGATTTTGAACCTTTTTGTTTTTAGTTTTCTCAATCTTTTATTTATTAGGATTTAGTGCCATAAAATAGAGCTTTTCAAGTAGATGTGAGAAATGAACAAAGAGTTATGGAACACGCAGTCATGCCAGAAGACAGTCATGGTCACATTATGTATCAGTCTGATACCATGTATTTTTTAGAGTGGGGTTCAGAAAGAAGAGAGATATACAGTAGTTGAATGTATTGGAGTATTTACTCTGAATAAATCTGGGAGGTCCTGTGAGTTAGAAATGTAATTAGTCAAAAGTTTTTGCAGGACAAGACTGCCATTCCAAGTGAACTGAAAAAGAGGTTTAGTCTTTTAGTTTCACTTCATTTTTGATTGAATCCAAGCAAGCTTCTAGTTCTTGAGTAAGAAAAGTATATTTATGTTATATGTACATATTATGTTGTTCTAAATTAAAATTTTTATTATCTCGCAACATTGAAAAAAGATTTTAGTTTCGGGTGCCCTTACAAATTTAGAAAAAACATATAGAGACAGTCAGTTCAAATTCATGAAAATCAGAATTAACAGTTAAAACTCTATTAGTACTTTAGGATTTAATACCACAAAATTAATAATGCTCTGTTTTAAAGAATGCCTGATTTAATAAACTGATAAATAATTTGTAAATGACATACTTTGTGCATGTAAATAGTTCCAACTATTTTGACCTTGAAAATGCTTAGAGACAGTGTTTAGAGTAAATTAAAATTTCTTTGCCTTGTTTGCATTACTAAATTTTTTAGCAGAAGAAGAAAGTATAAAGTTTTAATAGAAACAGAGTCCTACAATGGACTTGGGAGGTAAGCAAACCTCTCCATTTTATAGCTGAAATAGGTACCTAGAGGTTAAGTTATCTGTCCACCCTAACAGTTAAGGAATAGCAGGTTTGTTACTAGATCTGTTTCTAAAGTGGATTGCTAGTATTATTTCATTTCGGGTATAGTGAAAAGAAAATCAAACATTTATTTTGCATTTTCCAAGATAATCCTCACAGAAATCTTCTGAAGTGAAAACCACTTGACTTAGGAAGGCCAAGTATCTTGCCTAAGGTCACATGGCTGACTATTACTGGAGTTGTGATCCTAAACCAGGACTATCTCAAGCAATGACACTTAAGAGATTAAGTGGAAGAAATATTTCCAGAATCGTGGAATAAGGATTTATGGAAATCCACTCCTCAGTAAAAGCAAGAATAACAATGGCAAAATTTTCAAAAGTAACTTTTTCAGAATTCTAGAAATTATTAAAAAATTTTGCACAAATCTTAGGAGTGTATATTCAAGAAAAATGGCTGAATCTTGATAAGGACAGCACAATTTGTGCCATTTTAACCTTCTCTATTCTTATCCATCTCTCCCCGGCTCCATGATAGCCTTGAATAAAAGCAGCCTTAGCTTTTATTTCACAGTAGCTGTGAAAACTAACAGCCTTGCAGCCCCTGAAGAGGGCTGATGTGTTTGGAGCTCCCCTAAAGCTCCATATCTAGAGATTTATCATGATTTAAATTGCCTGATGGTTCCCTGAAAACCTCATTTCCAGACTTTATCTTTATTTAACTCGACTCAGACCTTGCTCAGTGAGAAATTCCTTCCACCAGGATATTTGTTGAAAATAATCAAAGGCAATTGTTTAGCATTACAACTGCTGGAGGCAGTGATACCAGGTGGGGATTTCCAAAGGGAAAGTCTGAAGAAAGAGAGGTTGATAGGGGACTTTGGAAAGCTCTAATGCATTACTAAGAGTCTAGAGGGCCATACACATGTGCATGACCGGGAAAGAGAAGGCATTAATCTCTAGCCTCTGGCTGAACTTGGAGTTCTGTAAAAGCAAGTAGTAAAAGCTAAAGAAGAATCGTAAACTGCCACAGTGTTGAAATCATGCCACACATACACAAAGAACCTCTCAGAAAAGAGTGGGAAACTTATCGGTTCAAAGCATTTAAGAAAATATCTGTTCAATCATTAAGTGACCGCTAAGCTAACCAAGAAAATACATTTCAGTGGCTTCAAGTAAAAAAAACATAGATTTTACAGAATTAGTTAGGAAAGTGACTAAGCAAACACATAAGTAACAACAACAATGAACAGCAATAACAACAAACCCTAGAAAGGAGGAGAATCTTATTTTAGAGATTGCTACATTGTATTATTTAAAATATCCAGTTACCAACAAAAAATGTCACATGCAAAGAAACAGGAAAGTATGGACCATACACAGGAGATAAAGAAGTTAATAGAAACCATCCTTTTGGAAGTCCAACTGTTGAACTTACTAGACAAAGACTTTAAATCAGCTATTATAAATATGCGCAGAGACTTAAAGGAAACAATATCTAAGGAATTAAAAAAATATATGAATGCAAAGACCACATATTGTATAACTCCATTTATATCAAGTGTTTGAAGTAGACAAATCCATAAAGATGAAAAGTAAATTAGTAGTTGTTAGGGCTTGGGATAAGGGGAATGGGGAGTGACAGCTATGAGTTTCTTTCTG
>NW_011888858.1:5548446-5592718 GCF_000151845.1 Pteropus vampyrus | reverse complement strand
CCACCCTAACAGTTAAGGAATAGCAGGTTTGTTACTAGATCTGTTTCTAAAGTGGATTGCTAGTATTATTTCATTTCGGGTATAGTGAAAAGAAAATCAAACATTTATTTTGCATTTTCCAAGATAATCCTCACAGAAATCTTCTGAAGTGAAAACCACTTGACTTAGGAAGGCCAAGTATCTTGCCTAAGGTCACATGGCTGACTATTACTGGAGTTGTGATCCTAAACCAGGACTATCTCAAGCAATGACACTTAAGAGATTAAGTGGAAGAAATATTTCCAGAATCGTGGAATAAGGATTTATGGAAATCCACTCCTCAGTAAAAGCAAGAATAACAATGGCAAAATTTTCAAAAGTAACTTTTTCAGAATTCTAGAAATTATTAAAAAATTTTGCACAAATCTTAGGAGTGTATATTCAAGAAAAATGGCTGAATCTTGATAAGGACAGCACAATTTGTGCCATTTTAACCTTCTCTATTCTTATCCATCTCTCCCCGGCTCCATGATAGCCTTGAATAAAAGCAGCCTTAGCTTTTATTTCACAGTAGCTGTGAAAACTAACAGCCTTGCAGCCCCTGAAGAGGGCTGATGTGTTTGGAGCTCCCCTAAAGCTCCATATCTAGAGATTTATCATGATTTAAATTGCCTGATGGTTCCCTGAAAACCTCATTTCCAGACTTTATCTTTATTTAACTCGACTCAGACCTTGCTCAGTGAGAAATTCCTTCCACCAGGATATTTGTTGAAAATAATCAAAGGCAATTGTTTAGCATTACAACTGCTGGAGGCAGTGATACCAGGTGGGGATTTCCAAAGGGAAAGTCTGAAGAAAGAGAGGTTGATAGGGGACTTTGGAAAGCTCTAATGCATTACTAAGAGTCTAGAGGGCCATACACATGTGCATGACCGGGAAAGAGAAGGCATTAATCTCTAGCCTCTGGCTGAACTTGGAGTTCTGTAAAAGCAAGTAGTAAAAGCTAAAGAAGAATCGTAAACTGCCACAGTGTTGAAATCATGCCACACATACACAAAGAACCTCTCAGAAAAGAGTGGGAAACTTATCGGTTCAAAGCATTTAAGAAAATATCTGTTCAATCATTAAGTGACCGCTAAGCTAACCAAGAAAATACATTTCAGTGGCTTCAAGTAAAAAAAACATAGATTTTACAGAATTAGTTAGGAAAGTGACTAAGCAAACACATAAGTAACAACAACAATGAACAGCAATAACAACAAACCCTAGAAAGGAGGAGAATCTTATTTTAGAGATTGCTACATTGTATTATTTAAAATATCCAGTTACCAACAAAAAATGTCACATGCAAAGAAACAGGAAAGTATGGACCATACACAGGAGATAAAGAAGTTAATAGAAACCATCCTTTTGGAAGTCCAACTGTTGAACTTACTAGACAAAGACTTTAAATCAGCTATTATAAATATGCGCAGAGACTTAAAGGAAACAATATCTAAGGAATTAAAAAAATATATGAATGCAAAGACCACATATTGTATAACTCCATTTATATCAAGTGTTTGAAGTAGACAAATCCATAAAGATGAAAAGTAAATTAGTAGTTGTTAGGGCTTGGGATAAGGGGAATGGGGAGTGACAGCTATGAGTTTCTTTCTGTGGTAATAAAAATGTCCTTATAATTAGGAAGTGATGATGGTTACAGAACTCTGTGAATTTACTGAAAACCACTGAATTGAATACTTTAAAAAAGGTGACTTTTATCTGGGCACAGTCTTACATGCCAAGATCATGTAATTTGCCATCTAATCGTTCAGTTGCCAAACTGAACATATAAAATCATTGGAGCACATAAGATAAATGTTTTCAAGGAATCAAAGTATTATAATGTAAGTTTTAAAAAATGAATCAATACATTTATGAATTTATCCTATGCAATCTTCTTCTATATCTGATCTCTTCACTTTCTAAACACATTTGCTTATATTTTTGAAATTTGTGAGGATTCTGTTCTGTTTTCTATCTACACAGCTAACATTTAGTTGTGTCTTTGCAGGTGAATTCTTCAGACAAAATGACCTTTTATACACTTCCCCGTCCACATCCTCACAATCCTATTGCCCTTTAGAAATCAACATCATCCCAATTCAGCATCTCCTAGCAAAATCTGAAGAAATGAGTATAAAAGTTGACATTTGGGCCTAGAGTAAGCTTGAAGAGATGTCGAAGGTGCTTGGTCCAATTAAAATCATGGCATTAACAAAAAATGATTTTCCTAAGAACTTCAGACTTGATTGACAAGATTTTCAGACTTATGAGAGAGTTTTTTTTTTTTTTTGCTCTAGGAAATGGCCATGTGATGATGAGCCAACATTGAGACTTGCGTGATTAAAGGAACTTTCAAAAAGTTTAGGCTTAAAAAAACCTATAGGTTTTTCTCTCCCTACTCCCCATCTTGTCAAATTATATAAAAATTAAATGGAGTCTAGTAAATATTACACACTTTATAAGAAAAACAAGAAAAACAATTTTTTTTCATGCTGAATAAAAGACGATCTCTTGTTTTATAAAAATATTGTCATCGGAATTCTACTATTTGCCATGATCTAAAGAAGTTTCAAAATATCTCACTAGATTTAAACAGAATTTTACTTGTAGAACATGGAATACCAAATTTTTGGAACTAAAGTCTTATAAATATCTACTGGGGTTTTTGGAAAGGAAAAGCAGCGTAATCTCTTATGATCGCACACATTAAAAGGATGAATAAACAATAGAGATGAGCCAGCAGACTCAAGGATTCTAAAATGCTCAGATAATGATCAGCACTGTGGGGCTGCACACTTCCTGGAGAATAGAATAATGCTAGGGTCAAATCCACCCATCCTGGGCATAGCTGGACTGTTCAATATGACTAATCTCAAGACTGAACTCATGTGTGGCCAAATGACCATGGAAATTCACATCTGGGCATGACTTTTATCCGAGCTTATCAAGTTTGAAAAAAAAAGTATTTTTTTTTGAGCTAGCTACTTTGAGCTATCAGTCTTGTTGCTGAAAATGATGTGTCTTGTTTGGGGGATAATAGTTTACAGACTTCTAGTAGTATCTCAAGAAAGTCTTCAATCAAACACAGACTTTTGCTGGGACTTTATAACGTGACCTGAGGAAGAATATTCAATACTGTGTGCAGGTTTTTGTGTTGCTAATGTTTATATGTTAACACATTTCATGTTACATGTTAATGATGATGGTCATATCTGCATAGAGTGTTTTAGAAGTAACAAAAAATTTTTACAGACAGAATTTTACTTTGTCACACAACCAGCTTGTGAGGTATCCAGGGCAAATATTTTTTTAAATGTACTTTAAAACATATTTTTAAATCTTTATTTTACACATAAGAAAACTGAAGCCTAGAGGACTTGAAAACTCTGTTTGTCATTAGTGGATTGAGGCCTGGGTCCAGGTCTCTCAACTCCAATTTTAGAACATTTTGCATGACCATGTTCTCAATCTGGGCCACACATTAGAATCATCTGGATGGTGTTTAAAAAAACCCTCATGCCCTGGCTGAATCCCAGACCAACGAAATCAGGATAGCTCGGCACAATACTCAGGCAAGAGTATTCCACACAGCTCCTCAGATAACACCAATGTACAGTCAAGTTTGAGAACCATGTTCTATGATATCATATTTCCTCATTAGTGAAAAGTGGCATTGAGAAGTTATAATACATGAGGCCCAAATGTGACACTACAAAGATTTTAAGATATTTATTGTTTTACTCAACAATTATTTATTGAGAGGCACTATTCTAGAAGATACCACAGTAAACAAGACAAAGTTTCTGGCAGTCTGGTTCTCTCACTGGCATGATTATCAATCACCTTGGTTAGACAGAGTGACCTCACATGACACTGAGTGTTCCTCACTCTCGCATCGCTTCTTAATTTGACTGTGATGCTAGTCACTTTCTTCCTACATGAAGATTCAAAGCACCACAATAGCAGTGAGAGGCATGAACACTAAGAAATCTTCCATTGTGTAAAAATGCATGTGAAAATCTTTCTCAGAGCTCAGTGTAAAGAAAAAAATCTGCTGCTGCTGCCTGATCTGCTTCTTTTGTTAGATAAGGAGAGCCACGTAATCCATCATGCTCTTCTTTCTGACCTGGCTACTAGGAGGCTTGGAACTAAGCTTTGTGTATAAGCCTGGTTGGTTCCTTCACTGCATCTCTTTTGGCACATTTCCCTCTGTATCAGTCAGGGTCTTGATCTTCCTGACACTTAAACAAGGTCATTGTGGAGAGATTAATGATAATCTGTGGTAGGTTAAGGGAAATCAACAAGTTATAGTGAAATATCCTGGAGCCAGCTACAGCTGGAAGTGAGCCATTGTGGCGTGATCAGGAAGAGAAATGAGAGGCGGCAGTTGCTGGATCATGGGAGGAGCTTGAAATCATAGGAGAGGGCTACTGTATGGGAGCTGTAGCTGCTGGTGGAGGACCACAGCCTCTGCCAACCCAAGGCACTGCAAAGAAGGCGCCTGGAGCAAACATCCCAGTGTCTATCTCCTCCTACCCTTTAGTCCATTGTCAGGGATGGCCATTGGCTAAACCAGACAGAAATCAGAGGGCAAAGAAGCCCAACTGGTAGACTCCATAGAAGTCAGTGTCCCAGGACACCGAGCAGGTAAAAGATGTGTGTCTTTTATTTTTTGCTAATTATCTCATGTTCTTTTAAAATTTAAAATTAGGCTGAGTATAAAAAAATAAATAAGTTTAGAAATGGCAGTAAAATCCTGAAATGACATCATTTGTTGTGGTTGACAACACATAAGACCATCACCATCTTCCTACATGTCCATATTCAGATTTTAGGACTTCTTGAGGGAAGTAAGCCAACTCTGGCATCTTTATGATTGAATCACTTCTCTTTGTATCTCTCATCCATATATCTTTGGATAAACTAGAGGGCTGGGTTTTTTTCTGACATATCTATATATTGCTCTTTAAGGATTTGACTGGAGTAAATTCTCCTGTTATGGTTTTTAAACTCAGCTACATAAGTCCAGAACTTCATGTGCCATTTTAAAATTTTTATTTCTTTTTTTACATGTTCTTTGTTTAAGATTTTGAAAACACAAAAAGTATAAGAAGATAACCACTATAAACACTTGATTATATCCTTTTTATGTCTTTATGTTTACTTATTTGTTTCTTTTATCACCACCAAGACCACTATCACCACCATTATCACAACAACAGCACTTATTAAGAATCTGGCATTATTCTAAGTACTTCACCATATAAAGTGAAAAACTCTTATAATCTTCACTTTACACCTGAGAAAACTGAGGCAGACAAAGGTTGTGTAATTTATCCAAGGTCATGTGACAAATGAGTGGTAGGACTGGATTTGGAACCAGAACACTGTGGCCAAAATGCTCACGTTCCACGTCACAAAAGAATGATATGTCATCAGTTAAAAACAGGAGCAGCAAAAGGAAAAATAAGGGTAAGCCCATAAAATGGAATCAGGAATTGACTAAAATTTTTAAACTTTGGCACTCTACAAAGTTTGCTCTAAGTTCACAAGCTACTCATTCTAAAAAGAGAGCCTGGTCACTTACCAAATGCTTGGTGTTCATAAGATTAAAAAAACAGATCAAATGATCAATAGAAATACTGTGATTGTTGATATCGGGACCCAGCAGAGGTAATTTTATAGATACTTGGCCATTGTGTAATGTAACCAATGACGTTATTTATTCATTCATATATTATTTCATTATTATTAAGCACCTACTCTGGGTCAGTCATTGCTCTAGGTATCAGCAATACAGTAGTTAATAGTGTTTATGGTAGGAATCTTACACTGCAATGGAAGAGACAGACAATAAGCAAGCAAATAAATTAAAAATATATCATGTCAAGCAAGGAGAGAGTGCCAGA
This sequence comes from Pteropus vampyrus, assembly GCF_000151845.1. Classification (NCBI taxonomy): domain Eukaryota; kingdom Metazoa; phylum Chordata; class Mammalia; order Chiroptera; family Pteropodidae; genus Pteropus; species Pteropus vampyrus. The sequence continues at coordinate 5,586,782 of NW_011888858.1, read as the reverse complement.
GGGGAGAAGGGAAGGCCCGCCTCAGCAACATTCCAGCTGGTGCAGATGATGAGTTTCATGGTGTGTGTTTGGTAGCACCCATCAATAAAGACCAAGGGGAATTCAAGAAAGGCAATTTCATGGAAGATCAGCACAACCTTTAATCAATCTATAGATTTTAGATCCTAATGAAAAACAGATAGACTTCATATCCTATAATTAATCATTGGTAAATATAGTTTAAAAATATTTTTTGTCCAGGAATTTGGTAACCATAGTGTAGTATAGTAGTGAGGTCTACCCCTAATGAGTGCCTGGAGTTAAATATGGAGCAGTGATTCTCAAACTTGAACTTATATTGGAATCCCCAGGTAGGTTTATTAAAACATAGACTACCAGCCTGCCCCAAGAGTTTTTGGTTTAGAGAGTCTGAGATGAAGCCCAATAATTTGCATTTCTAATAAGCTCCCAGCTGCTACTGCTGCTGCTACTTCAGGGACGATTCTTTGAGAACCATTGCTACTGACCTATTACTCTAAAGAGACAGTTCAGGTGGTGACTGTGGTGCAGACCGTGGCAGTGGGTAGGGTAGGGTTGAAAGCCTCTTAGAGAAACTAAGAGGTTTAACCTAACCCGTCTTCTTAGAAAGCTATTCCATTATTTAGTTAGAAGTGAGCTGAAGAAGTGCTTGCCCCAAGTAGGGCCAGGCTTTTTCCTGGGGACTTTGTTTTCAGAGGGCAACAAAACACAGACAAATAGGTATTTGAAGTGCTATTGCATTAGCCTGGCCAAAAATGCTTTAGCCTGGAAAACTTTCAGGAAGATGCAAACATACATTTTATGCAGGTAGAAATATATCACAGAGTCATAAAATTGTATTTTATACTTTTAAAAAACCCTTAGAAATACACGTGAAACTTTTCCAAATTAATAAAAGGCTCTCTTAAACATCATTTTAATAGATACATAACATTCCGTGGTGTGATTATACGAAATTTCCTGAACCATTTCCCTTCTGGAGATTTCCACTGTTTTTGCTATGACAAATAACGATATAATAAATATCTGTGCACATAGATTTTTGCCCACATTTCTAATTATTCTAGATTACTCAAAGTGGACCTGCTGAGTCAAAGTGAGTCAAAACATCTCTAATGTGCTTGAAACATATTTTCATTTGCCATGTCTATGTAGGTATTTAAATGTGAATACTGTTTCAAGGACAGTGTGACTTTGGCTTACTTCTTTGCCGTTTGAATAAGACTAAGCCTTCTTGTTTTCAAAAATAAAAAGCATGTGATTCATCTAGAAGGAAAAGAAATTTCACATCAAAGTCTTCAAAGAAAATTTATGAAAGTCTCTTTGAAGAGGCAGCAAACAGAAAGCTCTGCTACACAATACGTGGCAAAATTTCCTAAACACCATCTCTAAATATTTCTCTTTCCCCAGGGATGCATCTTTAGCACAACTGCTCCTAGCCTCCTTCCCCAATCTCTAATCTCTCTAACCTCAGCTGATCTCTCGCTCGTGCTTCTGCCTTCTCAGGTCTACACTCGTTTCGTGTAAGTAAACATAAATTCTCTAGTTTTTTTTTAAATCAATTTCCAGCCATAACCTTGATTAGTGCAACAAAGGCCCAGAAATTGATTGAGCAAAGAATTCTCTTTAGGAGGCTTTGGAGAGGAAACCCTGTGAAAACTGCTGGAATGTACTGCAGCTGGTTTTGGCCAACGGCTCTGGCATTGGCCCCACTGTTGAAAGGCTGAATAGCTAAATGTTTCTTCAGCACCATTTCTGGCCTCCCTGAACTCGTGTAGCCTCAATGATTGCATGACTGGATACGTTCCAGTCACATCCCTTATATCTAATCATGTAACAAAGTCAACAATGTGAACAAAGCATATCAGTCAACTTACTAACATTTGAGTATTAATTTTTAAACGTAAGGAAGCACTGTTGATGTAACTTGGAGCAAAAATCTCTTTATGTATTTTACATGCTGAAATTCTATTATTTCTTTGAAGTATGTCTACCCTTACTGATTTCAAGAATGTAATATTGTAATGATTACTAATTATTATAAAAGCTAGCAACTTTATGTGAAAAACAAGAGTTTTTAAAAATTAAATAGGTAAATCAATTCACTGTCAGTATAAACATTAAGAGAGTGTATTAGCTAGATAACTTTAGGAAGAACTTTATATCCTTTTCTAGCCAACAATTGCCTATAAAAATTAAAATGATATCAATTTGAATAATAGAGCTCAGTTTTATTTATAATTAGAATCTTTTTTTTTCTCCTGATGACACTAATCTTAGGGAACTGTTCAAAGAATACATAAATCTATTGAAAATGTTTGTTAGGCCAGAATAAAATATGCTGCATGTATTTCCTGATGCAAGGGTCATGTGAGTCAGATCACAGGAATGTATGTCAATGGCACTCTGAAAAAATTGCCATTACACTGCAGTATTTACTATTACTTCCAGGAGATCTCAACCTAATATGAGTTTTAGCTCCATGAATCAATTTTCCTAGGACCAGATCATCTCTGGATTAACCACACAACAAGTTTTTTTTTTCTTTTTGCCTTTGACCCCCTTCACCCATCTTTTTAGAATCTTTGTGGAATCATTTGGCGTACTAGCATTAAATCAAATAACCTTAAAGAAATTATTTAATTTTTAGTGATTTAATCTCATTTAGGCTAGACTGGCTCAAGGAAAAGACCTTTTTAAGTGTATCTGTGAATGAATAAAAAGCAGTCTGCCAACTTTTCAATCGCAAAATTTTACAAGGAACAAAACCTTCATAATCAAATACAGCGGCATCATTGGTAAATAATCACAGATCCAGAAATAAGAAAAATATATTGTCTACAGCCATGCTACCCTGAACAAGCCTGATCCCGTCTGATCTCAGAAGCTAAGCAGGGTCGGGCCTGGTTAGTACTTGGATGGGAGACTACCTAGGAAGACCAGGTGCTGTAGGTGTAAAAAATAAAAAAATAAAATAAGGGATTGTAAGCTGACAAGGTCCTTGCAATCTGTGAAGTCAACCAAGGGTTGCCTCGCCTAAAAAGAAAGAAAGAAAAATAAAAACTATGATTAAAACAAGAAAGCACTAGAGAAAAATAAAGTATCTAAAAAACTTCTTTCTCCTCTCTAGTTTAAAGTGACTAGTGTAGTAGATGTGAAGGCAAGTAACCCCAGAAGTAATCTAGTAACTGACAAATCTCAGAAATTATTGCTCCAAATCTTAACAGTAAATTTTTACAATTGAGTTAATAAAAAGATTAGGCAATAATTATAACAACAATAACGACAACAACAACAACAACAATAATAATAATTTAGATTTATTGTAGTTCCCAGGGATATGTTCTCCGATTAGGTTATTTGGCTTTGGATGAACACTGATTTTTTTTTAATCCAGACATTTGCAAATGAGTCAAAGTGTGTATTTGGTATATCTTTAATTTACTTTAATATTTCTAATTCTGTCAAAGCTCATTAGTGCAAATTACTGTTGACTGCAGCAGCAGGAGATTGGACTAAAAATGCCTCATTAAAATATCTGTCTAGATGTGGGCTTTTCATCTCTCCTCAATGAGGCATTCAATTGGCAAAAGAAGAGATTTTCTGTTATCAAGAAAGTTTTCTCTCATTGAACATTCTTCTCTTCCAAGTACTGAACTTATTATTACTAATTTAGACATGGATTTTCTTACTAGACACAAAGAGGTTTTGAGTCCCTATTTTCTGTTGAAAAATGCCTATTGATGTTCACTGTGGCAAGGGAGTTTAGAGGACATCGTAGCGAAAATCTTCAATTTGCAGATGAGGAAACAGGCCTGAGGAGGTGAAGGAATTTGTCCAAGGTCCGGCAGCTAAGCGGGGAAGAACTGGGCACAGGATCCTGTCTCCCAATATGTAGTATGCAATCGGTCCAGAGAAGTAAATTGTCCTTTCCAACGTATTTTTTTAATTCTTTCTTACTGTTATGCACCTGACTAGAGTTAAGTAACATCTTCTTGTTTCCTTCCCAAATCTATTTAAATTTCAACTTTCAAGTACTGATAGGACAAAGCCTATTTGATCTCTTTCTAAGTATTTCCTGAGTGTTTCAACCTGCTGCCTGGTGGGTTTAATGAGTATCACAGATGACCCATTGATGTTTTCGGCTCAGTGAAGCATTCGTTATTACACTGATTATTACAAAATTCATTTTGGCAAATGCTCCTTCCCCTTAATTTTTAAAGCCATGTGCATTCAACAGGAAATCTAGTCCATGTGTTTTTGACTCATTTGCACCAAGGTCATTAGAATGTGGTTGGTCAGAGCTAAATGGGCTCTGAGGAGTAGTGCTCTGGGCCTTTTCATAACACATTGGTGATCTTAGCTTCTGCAAGACATCACCAACCCAACTGTGTGCAGCTAGTGTTCTAACTCCAGCCATTTTAAGTTGACTACATGACATACGCTCTTGTACCTTTTCTTAATTAACTCCATATTCGCGATGTTGTTTTCCTTGGATGACTATGTGAGACTGAGACAAGATTGAGCTCATTGTCTTCCATCTAGAAAGGATATAGAAATAGTGCTATAAATAATAATACCTAACTTTTATTCAGCATTTACTATGTGCCAGGCACTGTGCTAAGCCCTTTCCATGTATTTAATTCTTACAATTACCCAGTGAGGTGGGTAGAATTATTATTTCCATTTTAAAGATTGAAAATCAGAGGCCAAAGGTCACAGCTAATAGACCTTGAAACCATAGATCAGACCCAGTCAGTCGAACTCCAGAGCCAGTGCTTTTGACCACTATGTTATCACTGTATGAGACAGTGACTCTCTGTCCAAGACAAACTGTATTTCCTTATTTTAGATTTGAGATACTACAGTAAATGAGCCTGCTAACATTACCTTCCTTAGACAGTCACCTCAGGACTTATATGTGTAAAGATTTGCAATCATTAGCTATACGGCTATTGTAAAAATGCCCATGCAGATCTCTTTGGCTAAGAAGAGAGAAGCTGAAGTTGGATCCATCTGTTCGGGTTGTATATCTTGCTGTGTAATCTAATCACAGAGGATATCTCAAGACTATACACAATTCAAGGTGAAAAATGCTGCTCTTGTCCAGGAGAATTGCCTACTCTATTTACATGGCCAAATGGCCCAGGCAAGGTCAGTGCTATGCACATAGGAAATACATGCTATGGACACATTGAATTGAATGTTGAAAACCAGAGACCTAATCAGAAGATATCAGGATAAACAAGATTGCATCTTTATGGGCAATTTGGGGTAAGGGCCAGCGTACCTCCAAGTTAGGACAAAGTTCTGTCCTTATAGCACCTGCCCATACTCATTTGCACCTTCAATTACATTGTCGAAATCTGGATGAGGGAGATAGTTATATTTGTCACACATCAGTTCAGCCACATCTCTGGCCTTTCTCTGAATATTAGTCAAATCACAACACGTTTGGGGAAGAGGGACCCAGAAAACCAAGGGACAGCCACTATCTTTGAACCGTGTAGAACAAATTGTGGGTTCCTGAAACTGTGGGAGGCTCCCCTTCCTGAGTTTGTGGCTTACTCACACAACCTTAGGCCCCAAAGACATGGTCAACCTCATAATCAGAAACCATAAAGAAATGTTTTCTTAGGTGTTCTGATCAAAAGCTTAGTCAATCTACATATCCTCTTGGATAATCTCATCAGATCATCTACTACCCATATTCTGACTCCCAAGTCTCAGGCTATAGTCCACATCTCTTTCTTGTATTTAAGAACTTCATAACCATTTGCTTGCTAGACACCTCTATTTGGAAGTCCCATAGGATCTCAAACACATTGTCTAAAATTGAACTCATCATCCCTTCTTCCCAGCTCCCATAATAGGCTCTTTCCATTGTATTTCTATCACAGTAAGAGATTCTAAGTTTTCTCTCCTTCCTCACTTCCTTGTTTACAACCAATCTATGAAGTTTTGTCGACTCTACCTCTTTAAAATGTGTTAAATCTGCACACCTGACCTAATTCCTCTTCTCCTTCCACAACTCCTCCACTGCAACCCATTCCATCAGGCTACAAATATCGCTCACCTGTATTGCCACCACATCATTCTGCCTCCAATCCATTCTCTATACTGTACATATGTATGATGGTCTCTTCAATGGCTCTCTATTGCCCTTAGAATAAAATCCTAACTTCTTACTGATCTGTCTTTCTCTCTAGACTGTGAGTTCTTTGAGAAAAGGGACTGTAGTCTAATTCATAATAAAATGTTCATTGGATAATATTTTTGAATGAATGAAAGTGCATATACTGGTTCTATTCAATGGCAAAAACTCCAAGTCTTCATTTTCTTCCAAAGCTGATGAGAGGAAGAGCAATCAGAAATGATGATCTCTGCCTCTCTTGATCAATGCCTTTCAAATAGGAAAGAAGATTAACAGTCAGTTTGCTATGTTCCAGTTACATGTCACCCGGTGCTTGAAAGGGATAAGTTCATTGAAACCCAGGAGGTGCCCTGTGAATATAACATCTTCATTTTATAAATGATAAAACTGAGTAAAGAATATGCCCAAGCTTATAAGCTTAATAATAACCAAGCTTAGTAATTGACTGAACCATCATTTTAACCTTAATCTGGCTAATTCCAAAGCTGGGACTCCTCACATGCATCAACCACTTAAAATTGGGTCCAAAAATGAAAAGTCCAATAACACTGTACATGAACCACATCTGATCCAGGCATCCTGACCATTACTCTCCCTCAAGTGTCCTTCACCAACATGCTCACTAAGTCCTCCATTCCACCCATCCACATCCCCCCAACCACAGTCCACAGGCCCCAGCACAGGTCAGAGGTTGCCAATCTGACTTAGAGATAAAGAATATCTTATAGAACTTCTCTGATCTAATAATAACCGCTTTGTTTTTCTGGATGCGATAGGAATTTTAATGAAATTTTTTATATGTAATTGCTTAGTTAGAAGACATATTTCTCTTTTTAACGGGTTCTGATGCAGAGAAGAATTACAGAAACTAAGTAGAAATAGCCAAGGTGCAAAGAGGAAAGCGGACTTCCTGGCACTGGAGTTTGCAGCTTTCAGAATTTGGGACCCAGTTGTTCAGGCAAATGAAGCAACTTGAACATTGTAAGATTTAACACAATTTTTTGAAGACCAAAAGTATGTGAGTGAGGAAGACAATAACATGGGGTCATAAGCTCAGTGAAAACTGGTATAAGATGGGAGCTACTGTCCAACTCAGTTCATTACTCACTTTAGGATTCAACCACATTCATAAGCATCTGCCATGTAACCAGCACCGAATACAGACATAAATAAGAAACAGTCCTTGCTGGTGAGCTCAGTCTAGGCAGGGAGACAGGCATCAAAACAAATAAATAAGACTTTATTATGATAATTATGCTAAATACCTCATGGGACAGAAGTAAAAGCAATGAATTTGTTTCAGGAGTCCTGGGAAATTACCATTTAGGATTCTCAGAAGAGGTGACATCTAAGTGGAGTTTTGAAGGACGAATAGGAGTTCATGAGACTAAAAGTGGAGAAAAGTGCTTGTGGCAGAGGGGGAAATACGTGCAAAGGCATGGAAGCAAAACTGAACAAACTAACAAAGAAATAAACAGAAAAACAAAGCCTATGTGTCGTGAAGGGTCTGGAAAGGGCTACCTGAACACCAACTGAATGTGCATGTAGGGCGTGTGCACATCTGTGAAGAATTCGTGTCTTCTTCCTTCTTATAATGACAAAGAGATATTTAGGGTTAATTACCAGCAACGCTCTCCCTCTGACATTCCTGATATATTTTCTAAAGGATGAGTCAAGTCTAACTATGCCGTGAATGTACGAGTACATATTGAGGAAACAGTAATGCAGGAGGGAAAGGGTCTTATAAATGTTACAGCATTGTCTACTTTGATTTGATATATGAAATAATATAAATTCACTGCTCCCATAAATTTTGAGAGAAGTCCAACTTTAGGGCCTATTTAAAAGGGCTATTTGACTTTGTGAATAAAGCATTCTTGTTTGCTCTGGAGGCCTTTTGATAACTGAATTATTAGGTTCTTATGGAAAGGATTTAGTGGTCTAAGTCCTTGGTGGGTTGGGACATGCAGCAGACCTTCAAAGCCAGCTTGTATGATTTGCCTTGGACGTCAGTCAGTGTTGTCTCTGGCAGCCCCCCTGGAGAAAGGTGGCATCATCTGGCTGCGTATTTCATTTCTAACAAGCTAGTTCTCCTGTATTAGGCTTTCTATGAGCCACAGGATAATACGGAGATGTCAGTGGATTCTGCTAAATTTTGCCAGCTTCTCCTGAGGTTAAAAGGATGCCAAATTCAACATTGGCTGCTGCTTTTAGGAGGTGAGCTTTTTTTGTGATGACAAATTCCCTGGGTTGGGGTTCAGAAGACTGGCGTCTTTTCTCAATTTTGCAACTATGAGAGAGAAAGTTGGACACATAGAAGCTTGCTCATTAATGTCCTGTTAGAACATATCTGCATTTATGGCAGAGACCAAGAGCTTCTACCTATTCCCTTCTACTTCCCTAGGAATACCACCTTGAAGATTGCATTCCCAGTTCCTTTCAGTCCAGAATGACCAGTGAGATATAAGCAAATATTGTAAGGTGACATTTAAAGAGTCGGCTCTGTTAATAACTGCCCCCCCTTCTTCCTATTTCCTGTCTGAAATCATAACCTGATAGTTGGCATTCCAGGAACCATCTTGAATGATGAAGCAATCTTGAGGATGGAAACTATACATTAAGGATGAAGGAGAAGAAAGATAGAAAGAGCCTGCATCCCTGATGACATCAAAAGCCTACATTCTAGTCATGGACTGCCTACTTCTGCACTTCGTATTATGCAAGAGAAAAAGAAACCTCTGAATATGTTTAAGCCTACGTTATTTGGGTTTTCTCTTATATGCAGCTGAAAACAATTCCTAATGAGAAACAGTTTATTCTCTTCTATCACATATCAGCCTTCTCCAAACAGCAGGGAATTAATCTGCCAGCAATTCCAGAGAAAATAGACAATAATGATTCAGAGCTGAGGTTTAAGAGTCAGACTGCCTCAGGTACTATTCTGGCTCTACCACTCATGAGGTCATGACCTTGAACAAATTTCTTAACTGTTTTGTGGCTCAGTTTCCTTTTCGTATAATATGGATAATAATAGTACTTACCTTAAAGGGTGGTTATGGAGATCAAACTAAAAGGGAGTCTACGTAAAGAGCTTTCAGTATTCCCAGCACCTAGTAACCACTTGGCACATATTAGTTGTCATTATTATTATTTTATTTTATTCTAGCTCTGTGAATCTAGAAGTCACCGGCAGAGCAATTCCAGGGAAGGGCTGGAGTTGTTTCAGCTTGAGTGAAGGTCCATGTGCCCAGGAAGATGGGACACTAGGATCAGCCTAGCCTAGGTCGCACACCCACCTTGGTGGTGGTGTTGGTGGGAGAAGGAGTTGATCGAGTGTGGTACCAGGAAGGGACAAGAAGATGAGTGCTGGAAAACGAAGACCAAGCTCTCACATGCCTGCTATTTGCCTCTTGAGCAGGGGTCTCCAAACCCTGGGCCACGGACATGTAGCTGTCTGTGGCCTGTTAGGGACCAGGCCACACAGCACGAGGTGAGTAGCTGCAAATGCAGATTAACATTAGCAGAGACCATAAAAAACCAATTGATTGCAAACATATCAAAACCCATCAGTGAGTGGCATGTGACAATTAAGCTGCATCTGGTGGCAGGCTTTATAGTGGCAAGTGAGTTAATGTACTTCAATTGTACAGTTGTATCTGGTGGCATCTGATTCTGCAGCAGAGTGAGTTGTATAATTATTTCATTACCTATTACAATGTGATAATAATAGAAATAAAGTACGCAATAAATGTAACGTGCTTGAATCATCCTGAAACCACCCCACCCCCACCCCGCCCCGGTCCGTGGAAAAATTGTCTTCTACGAAACAGGTCCCTGGTGCCAAAAAGTTTAGGGACCGCTGCTCTTGAGGATATTAAGAAAATATGTGTTTGCCAAACTCCCTTCAATTTTTTTTTGTATCAATGGTGCAAGGAATTGCTGTTGTCAGCCTTTTCATCAAAGTCTTTAGGGCCTTTTTCTTTCCTATCAGGCTTACATTTTTTTTCTCAGGGCTGAGGCAGCTCCCAAAAGGCCTTGCAAAGCTAAGACTCCAATCTCTCTTCCTCTCCCACCGCTACACTGGTGATGGAAACAACATGTGATACAGAGACAAGGTCACAACATCCTCTACTGAGCCAGTCACTTTCAGGGGGGAAAACGCTTCTATGTCTAAACTGCCAACAAGGGTCTATAGAAGAAACACAAAGCAGTCCTAAAACTAAACAGCTGCCTGGTGTGTGGAATTGTGCTGTAAAATTTCCCAGCTTTCTACGTGTATTAATCATGTCTTTTATTTTCTCTGCTCTGATGCTTTGATTTCTTGGGGCCTTGCTGTCTCTGGTCAGACTGCCCCTCCCAGCATTAGCTAATTCTTAGAGGTGGCACTAACTAGCCCAGGAGCTTACTTTTCAAATGCAAACCAACCAATATAGAGCTCGTATCCCCAACAAATTTCTCTGTTGGATTCTCATACTCTGGGCTACTATTCACTTGCCCTAATCACCCAAGGCCAGGTAATAGACAACTAGAAACTGCCCTATGCCCCAGAATGCACGGAATTTACTCAAACTAGCCAACCCTAAGCCTGCTTTATGGTTCCCTCCCACGACAACCACCATAAAGGTTCTTGCCCTTGACCACATTTTCTCCTCACTCCACCTGCATACTGACCAACCCTGGTGCTTCCCCATCTGGCCCTGTATGGTGTGCTGTGCCTCCTATTTCTAAGAATCTGTGAGCACAAGAAAATTATCCTTCACGACAGTCATTCCCATGTCTGCATGTCTTATCAGGCCTGATTCAAACAAATTCTGAGTACCCTTCCGGGTGCATGTGCGTGTGTGCGCATGTGTGCATGTTCACGTACATACGCAAGTGTACACAAGTCTGCAGTGTTTAGGAAATAGACTCAGACTTACTTTTTTAAGCTCCAATTTTCTCCTCGAAGGGTCATCTTTCTAATGAATCATGACATCGGTCTCTTTTTTTATTTTATCGAACTAACTCTCCTGGGAATATATTTTGTGTCCAAAGGAGAGAATATTAAAAATATTCAAAAAACCAATTTCATTGTTATAGTTTAACAACTAAAACATTTCTTGGAGTCTGTGGGGTCTTTCTGGTGATTTTTAGCATCTTAAAACAGTAATCTACCGGGCATGTCCAGAAGTACAAGAAATAGGTTGTGATCAGTGAGTAACTCCACCTTGCAGACTAGGAGGTTGGCAGAGTGATGGGATTCCTTCTGGAAAAAATGAAGCTAACCTTTCACCAAATTCAAAAGGTGCTGGCACTGGTTTTGTTTCAAGTACATTTTTTCAAGCTTTTTTTGTTTCTCGAACCACCCAGATTTTTGAAGCCACAGATGTTTTTAAGGCTTTCTCCCCATCACTGTTACCAGAAGGAGTTCCAGGAGAATAGAGCTGTTGGCCTTAGTATGGCTCTCCTAAGATGAGCTGTTTTCCCGGTTTCTGGGAGGCCTGTGTCCATGATCACATAATAATGCAGTTCTGTGGTGAAGTTTTTGTGAACCACTGTCTTGTTACTCCCATGATTATTGAGGGTAAAGGTCAAAGTTCGACACAGCTGATGTGCTGAAAGAATAGGAAGATTATATCCTTCTATCATAGCCACAGCTTAGTTCTAGACCTAACTTACCTAGGACAGTTCCTGACTCAAGCCTAGGAGCTCAGAGCCCATGGCAGCCCTCCAGAAAGGATTTCTCCTGACTTTCATCCTCTCTGTCCAGTGTGAAGAAAGGAAACCAAAGTTTACTAGAGATCTGTATTTTGCTTGGTGCTTTGCATGTATTACCTCACCTAAAATCCTTACAACAACTAATGAGATAGGAATTATTGCCATTTTTCAGAAATTAAGAATTTGTTCAATGTCACACAGCCAGATTCATAGCCAGATCTGACTGCAATGCTGTACTGAATGTACTATGCCAGTGACTCTTGAAGCAAGACCAACATCGCCTGGAACTTGTTAGAAATGCAAATGCTGGGGCCCCAGACACATTGACTCAGAACATCTGGATTTTAACAAGCCCTCCAGGTGATTCTGATGCACACTAAAGTTTGAGAACTACTGTACTGCACCATATTTTGTCTTCTTGTCTTTCATTCCTAAGCACAGGCTTTGAAGCTAGACAGACTAGAATGCCGCTTTCTGATTAGGTGACCATAATCAAGTTTATGTCTTTGAGTTTCTACGTACAGTTGACCCTTGAATAACATAGATTCGAACTGTGTGGGTCCACTTATATGCATAATTTTTTTTCAATAAATAAATAAAGCACAGTAAATGTATGTTCTCTTCCTTGTGATTTTCTTAATAACATTTACTTTTCTCTATGCTTACTTTATTGTAAGAATACAGTACATAATACATACAACATACAAAATATGGGGTAATCAACTGTTTATGTTTATCATCAAGACTTCCAGTCAATAGTAGGCTATTAGTATTAAGTTTTTGAGGAGTCAAAAGTTATATGCAGATTTTCAACTGGCAGGGTTAAGGGGTGAGTGATTGGTAGGTACCCTTAACCACCACTTCGTTCAAGGGTCAACTGTATTTATTAGTAAAGTGGAAATAATAATTATATCTCAGGATGTTGATGGGATGAAATGAGTTAATGTATGTAGAACACTTAGTACTGCACCTGGTAAAGAGAAAACACTCAATGAACAGTTGCTATTACTATAAATACTATTGCCTTTTCTGCCTGTCAGGAAAATGGTGGAAATAAGTGAGATTCTTAGATAAACAGAATCTTCAATGTAAATACTTCCCTGTCCCACCCAAGCTGAGTAAGCTATTCCTTTTCCTTTGCAAAGACATCCATGGTGTTACTTATCACACTGCCTTCTTTGCTCATGTCTATTGTTTATATCCCTAGTGCAAATTAGTATTCAATAAAAGTCTGTTAAAAAAAGACTGCTTGATCTCCTATTGTAATTTATACATGCCCTCTGTGGTAGGCAGAATAATGGCCACTCAAAGATGTTTACCTCTTAATCCCTGGGTCCTATGAATATGTTAGGTTACATGGCAAGGGGAGAATTAAAGTTGCAGATGAAATTAAGGTTGCTAATTAGCTGACTTTACAATAGGTAGATTAACAGGAGTTATCTGGATTCAGTGGGTCCAATGTAATCACAAGGGTCCTTAAATGTAGAAGAGGGAATCGGAAGACAGAACCAGTGAGATGCAGTGTAAGAAGGACTCGCCTTGCTGTTGCTGGCTTTGAGGATGGAGGAAGGGGACCACAAGCCAAGGATTGTGGGCAGCGTCTAGAAACTGGGAAAGATAAGGAAACATATTCTCCCCTAGAGCCTCTGAAGGGATGCAACCCTGCCGACACCTTAATTTTAGCCTAATGAGACCCGTTTTGGAATTCTGACCTCCAGAAGAGTAACATAATAATTTGTGTTTCTTTAAGACGTTAAGTTTGTGGTAATCCGTCACAGCTGCAATAGGAAACTAATACATCATCCTTGGCTCCATTATTACAACTAGGTTAGAACTGGCTATTTTTCATTAGTTAACCTAACTACCTACATCTGCCCTTCCTATCAGCAATAAAACCTCTAACCACGGTGCTGAGACATTAAAAATAATTTTCCACTGTACAATTATCATCTGAGAATGAACCCATAGATACATGTTTAAAAGTCTTTGACTCAAGGTCTAGAGCATGTCCAGCTTCTCAGAATTTGGCACTTCTGAATGCTCACCAGTGAGACCAAGGGATTTTCATGTGTATGCTTGGAACTCAACCTCTGGCTGCTCACCAGGGAAGGTGTGAAACAGCAGCCCATGAGTAGAGAGTTATTCCAGCAGTCATCTCTGCTGGGGGCACCTCCTTCCCCAGCAAGCCCATCTGTCTGCATTCTGTTGGGCAGTAACCACTCATAGGGGATCTGGTCTCTGCCTTATGCCAGCTCCATGGAGAGCCAAATGTGGCTCTGTCAGCAAGTGGGAGATCAAAGAGCTACAACCCCCAACCCCCTCAGCTAAGCTGCATCAGAGAGCAGAGGCCATAATGAATACCTCTCTCTCTCATGGGGATTCTGCTGGCCATCTCTTTACACAGACCCTTTTACCATGGCCTCCCAGGACCTGAGAGAGACCTTGACCACTTCCATAGTTTTGGGTTCATTAAAAAAAAAAAAAGACATATCAAAACATGTTTTTAAAAATTGTAGTATATTTTAAATGTTTACATTTAATATATTAGCACTTTTAACCCCTGAAGGAACAATGCAATATAATGATGTTATTCACAAGAAATTCAGGACTTATAAAAATATTAATTCATAGTATATTAGAAGAACCATAGACAGCTAATGGGGTATACATTACACTGACGTAATGAACATCTTCTTTGAATGCTGCCTATTTATCTTTGTGATTCTGTAAATTCCATGATTGGGAGCTAATGCTAAGAGTGTACATATGAGCCCCACTGTGGATGTGAGGCCTCAGCTGAGCAGACCCTCTGCCTCACACTGTCTCTGCATCTGCCCTGCCATCCACTTCCCCTCAGTGCCTGAAGCGGTATCAAACATTCCTGTCTCCACTGGAAATGACAGCGAGTAATTTAGTGATGACCTTTTATGATGAGATCATATCAGAGGCTGTGAAAAACATACCACTCCCAGGAAAAAGGGAACGTACGCCTGAGATGGATATACGGCTGGCATGTATGCAGACTCCAAACATATATTCCTTCCAGCTGGTCATCAATTTCAGGAAACAGTATTAGAAACCTAGAGTTGGAGAAACATAACTCTCAGGCAGAATTTATGAAGTTTTTAAGGGTAGTTTTAGGTCCTGAAGAGAGGCTAATTGCTAGAGAACTCTCCGGGACCAGGGAGGAAAAAAGTTCATCCCATCTGTTTACGTCCCATTGTTTTTAAAAATCTGAGTTTAGGGAGATGGGTGGCATCTCTCAGCTGTAATGACCCAAGAGAGGCCAAGCATTTGCAAAAGAGCCGCAGTCTCTTTTCAAGGCTAACATAAATGTTGGAAGTCATCAGTGCTCCCCTAAATTAACTAACATAAAATTGAGAAGTCTCTCCTCTATCCCCTATCACCATGCAGTTGCCTGTCCCTAAATATTTCTACTTCAACACGAGCAAACAAGTAGTAACGCCAGAAAATGATCTATTTCAGCATTGGCCATACTCTCTGGCCTGCAATGTTTATGATTTTCTTTTCCAATTGCATAAACTATAGGAAACCACTTTTACATTGCAGAGTTATTGCTGCACAAGAGAACCAAACAGTTACTTTTTTTTATTGTTAATAATCAAAAAGTTATGAAACCATAAATGAAACCAAAATTCCGAGTATAATGACCCTATGGTGATGGTCCAAAGTGAATTTCCCTTCCTTCCTCTCTTCCTCCCACCTCCTTCCCTTCCCTCCCTTCCTTCCTTCCTTCCTTCCTTCCTTCCTTCCTTCCTTCCTTCCTTCCTTCCTTCCTTCCTTCCTTCCTTCCTTCCTTCCTTCCTTCCTTCCTTCCTTCCTCCCTCCCTCCCTCCCTCCCTCCCTCCCTCCCTCCCTCCCTTCCTTCCTTCCTTCCTTCCTTCCTTCCTTCCTTCCTTCCTTCCTTCCTTTTTCTGCCATTGGTGGTAAGGCTCAGGTCATGCTCAATCTAAGCTTCTTTAAGTCATTTGTGATAGCCAGATTATGAAGTGTGAAGTATGGATGTGTAGGCAGGAACACTTTAGAATCACCAGAAGAGTTTTAAAAGTGCTGATTCCTGAATTTTGCCTCCAGAGATTTTTATATAATTCATCTAGGGAGTGGTTTGGGCACTAGGATTTATAAAAGCTCCACAGTGGTTCAAATGTAAAATCAAGATTAAGTAAAATCAATGCTAATTTAGTCAAACTGTTGATTTTGTTTCCCTCTTGACAAAACTAGCTAAATAAAATGATTATGTTGGGGGTTTTGATAGATGTACCTAAAAGTGATGCTATTTGACTATTAATGGGTTAGTTTATTATGGCATGGTTTTACACATTCAAAATGAGGCAGGAAGGCAGAAGACGACTCTATTGGTTTGAAATAATATAGTTTCAGTCACATTCTTTTATGTTCTGTCCTTCAGTCTGCCAGTCTGCTTCAAACTTGCTAAAGTAATATTGACAGAGTTTCTCTGTGGGCTGCTGACGTTTCTGGGCTGTGAGGTCTGGCTGTGTTGCACAAATTCAATAATAATTCTACCACTACCACTGGCTGACTCTAGCCAACTGCAACGGGTGTGAAGTCAATTCCTTGGAGCTCTTCTAGCAAATATTTTTGGCACGGTTTCGGGACCATCAACAGGATTCTATCCTTGACATCTGGAACACCCATCTGAGATGCAAGCAAATAGTTTTGAAATGAAGTTAGTTCTCTTGACCAATTAAAGATGTGTGTTTGACAGAAACCCTGTGTAATTCATTAGCTATCCAGCTAGTTTCTAGCAGGTATGACTTCCTAGCGATTCTGGATTACTAATTGTTGGGTGATCAGCCTGGAAGTTGGAAGGCAATGTGGTGTGAGTTCTGGCTGGGGATGGTTTAATTAGGATGGTCAACCACTTGTCAGCAATCATTAGTGCTGCCTTTGGATAAAACAGAACCCAGGTCTGGTACGACTCTTTATTCCAACATGCATGTGGCATTTAGTTCCCTTCTTAGAGCTATACTGTAGTGCTATTGGTTATTATAGTACCATAGCGTTTTACTTATAACTGGGAGATTTTGGACATTGTAGAGGTATGTTTATGTGCTTTCCATTACAGCAGGGTTTCTCAACCTTAGCACTACTGACATTTTGGGCTGGATAATTCTTTGTTGTGAGAGGTTGTCCTGTGTATTGTAAGATGTTTACCAGCACCCTGGCCTCTACCCACCAGATGTAAGGAGCATTCCTCTGGTTGTGACAACCGAAGATGTCCCCAGACATTGTCAAGTGTTCCCCAGCGGGGTGAGGATTGGAGAGTAAAATTGCCCTGGTTGACAATTAGTGAGAGGTTCCTCAGATTTTATAATATATGAAACAAGATTTCCTACACAAAAGTAGAATGATGATTATAAGCCACTTCCTAAATGTCCACCAGTACAAATGAATTTCCTGTCTTCAGTTGTCATACACAACAGCTTTGATTTTTTTAGTCATTTTTGTATGCTTAGGAGCATGTAGCACAATGCTCTATTCACATAGTAGGTCCTCAGTAATGTTCATTGAATGAATAAAAAGAATCACTCCTTCCCCACTTCTGTCCACGTGGTGTGGGTGGGGCTCTTGGAAATTTAACATGTGGCCTTGCCCAAGCCAATCAGACCATCTCATTTTTCTGGACATAGTAATAAGTTCCAGGCACACACCTAACTGTAATCAGTTTAGCAAAGTGAACCACAGGACTCATTGGAAATGTTGGACACATTCAGCTCAGCTTTTCTTTCTTTTGGCTGGTTTTGAACTTGGAAGGAAGTATCTTCTAGAAATTCTGGCAGTCATCTTACTATTAAAAGATATTATAAGAAAGCCTGTTTGAGAGTCACTCTAGAGAGAGTCAGATCCTGGGGCTACCATTTGTGCCCCTAGGGCCAGTGGTCTTTCTTGCCACATCCACATCCACATGACTTTCCGGTTGCTTGGGTCACTATGTTCTCACTGGTTTATTTATTTCCATTCTTATTATCTCTTGCTTAGGCTAGTTCGAGTTGGGTTCTTTATCACTGAGGTCAAAAGAGTCCTTATTTAGACACTGCCCTACACAAGATTTGGCCTGTTTTGTGTGTATCAGTGACTTAATAACACTCAGTGCAAATGCTGATTTAGGACTATATAATCGTGGTATTGACAGGATCTTAGAAATAATGGTCTGGCCATCACCTAATTCAGGGGTTCCCCTATCACATCTTTGTCAGAAGAATATTGGGCCACTGCTTGAATGTGTGGGATATTGAGAACTTGCTTAAGTCTGCCTATTTTTCTATGAGTCAGCTCTGGCTGTTGAAGAATTCTGCATACATTAAGTCAAATCTGCTTCCAAGAAGTTTGCATCCTAGAATCAAGGTCTATAGCTAAATAGAACAAAAATGTTTTTCTTACAATGAAAATAAATGCCATATCTTGTCTTTGTCAGTTTTTTTCCATCTCAACCATTCTCTATTGCTTCCAGCCCCTTCTGAAAAGTCATGTTCCAAATTTCTGATTGTAAAGAGAAGAGATTTTGGAATGAAACAGACCTGAGGTTGTAACCCATCTTCATAGCTTTTTATTTGTGACTTTAGAAAAGTTACTTATAGTTTTCCAG
This sequence comes from Pteropus vampyrus, assembly GCF_000151845.1. NCBI lineage: Eukaryota > Metazoa > Chordata > Mammalia > Chiroptera > Pteropodidae > Pteropus > Pteropus vampyrus. The sequence goes on along the minus strand of NW_011888858.1, from coordinate 5,568,285 downwards.
CATATGCGTTTTCATCTGTCACAGGGGGACCACATTAGCTCTCTTAAAGGGACTGCGGTGAACATTCCATGGGGTGATGCTTGTAAAGTGTTCTTAGCTCTTTATTTAGTACCTGACATGTCTATGTGCTGTGTTCCGTAAATCATCTTTATCTTCTTCATTTTGTTGCTATCCTTGGGACACAACTTTAGGGTATTCATTTAAAATACGGCCTCCAAAATTCAACACTTTATTCCAGATGGGATCTGACCATCCTAATATTTTGATAACTCTGCTTTGTTTATTTAAGACTTCTTCTCATTTGCTTTAGTCATCCAAATTGGCATAGGTGGCCCTAACAGTCACATTGTCAGGTTCATAAAGAGTGCAGATTACATGCAGTTGTCTTTCTTGCCATACTAACGGATAAAAATCCATGTAATCAGAAATGTGATCTTGGCCCACAGACCATCAACACAGAGGTCCAGCTTCTCGGCTGCTGGCTGCTTGAAATCAAGGTTGCATCTAGTGCAGGTCAAGAGGCCTGTTTTCCTTTCCATAGCATATCTTGCTGGCTTTAGGGAAAAGGATGCCGATGTTTCCATTGGCAGGTTGTAACTCTCACAGAATGAAGCAAATCTGATTATACGATAGAAGGACATCCAGGAAAATAAGCACAGGACAGTGCTCTGTGGCCACATGGAGACTGTCAAGGCTAAAGCAAGCTCTTTAATGTCCAGCCAATGTTTGTAGTATGTGAAAGAAGTTGTTCAGTGTCTGTGCTGATTGGTTTCACTTTGTTCTGTGAGAAAAACTTTCCCAATTATTCATTTTTTCAAATATAGCCCTTCCACAAGAAAAACGACAACAAAATCTCAGTGATAAAGAACCCAACTCAAACTGGGCTAAGCAAGAGATAATAAGAATGTCAATAAATAAACCAGTGAGAGCATATTAGTTCAAGTCATGTGGATATGGATGTGGCAAGAAAGACCACTGGCTTTAGAGGCACAAATGGTAGCCCCAGGATCTGACTTGCTTTTCACTTCTCGGCTCTGCTCTGTCTCTCTAGAGTGACTCTCAAACAGGCTTTCTTATAATATCTTTTACTAGTAAGATGACTGCCAGAATTTCTAGGGGACTATATTCTTCCAAATTCAAAACCAGCCAAAAGAAAGAAAAGCTGAGCTGAATGTGTTTGTCCAACATTTCCAACGAGTCCTGTGGTTCACTTTGATAAACCAGCTAGGTGTGTGCCTGGAACCTATTACATTTTAGACACTGTTATAAAAGTAATAATAGAAGAAAAAATAATAAGAGCTGCCACTTCTTGGACAACTACAACCGTAGGTTCATATTATTCTCCCCATTTTATAAATTAGGCAACAAGGTTCAGAGAAAGTAAATCACTTGCCCAAAGTCATGTAGCTTAAAAAGCATAGTCAGGATTCAAATTTCAGTGCTCCTAATCTAGAGCTCTGCAGTTAAACCCCACACTCTACCATCTTTTCGCAGCAGTAGTTATGTGACATGATGGAGATGTTAGCTAGAGCTATGGGGGTAATCATTTCGTAATATATAAGTGCATCGATCAACACATTGTACACCTTAAACTTTCATAATGTTATGTTTCAATTGCATCTCAATAAAGCTGGGAAAAAAAAGTTGTCTGGACAGGCAAAGGACTCTCCTTAGCACTTCCTTCCTTCCAGACTCAGCCAGGATAGCTCTCGCCTTTATGTCCTCAGCCCGGGAATTCCTCTAAATTGCTTTCTAAGCCAACCTCTCTCACTACACCTTGCCCATTCCTCACGGAGGGCCTTCTCTTTGGGTTCCAGCCTCGGTCTCTGCCTGTTTCCATTGGTTTCATTATATATATATATATCTTCCCTTGCTATTTGCTACACCCCCGTGTGGGATAGGGATATCAGTTCTCTTGTTCTGCCAGTCCTTCTTTGCTCGCCGACAGCTTACCTGCCCGCTACAGACATGCAGGTACCCTCCTGCAGCTCCTGGCAGGAAAAGCCCCGTCTAGGGGTGAAGTCACCAAGCACATAATCTCTGATTTAGAGAGGTTTTGAGTCATTATGTGATATCTGATTATAGAGTTTTATTTTTACATCCCGAGAAGGGGAGTTAATAGGGTTAGAAAGGAGAAGAGATGAGTGTAAGGGTGACAGGAAAGAAAGAGAAGAGAGGGAAGGAAGATAAGAAGTATAAAAGGAGAGATGGGAAGAGAAACCGAGACTGGTTGAGTGATCTCAGTGACATGTTAAAACAATTTGGTTGTATTTGTGAATAATTAACCATTTGTTATGGTAGGAACAAGAGAACAGGTCTGCAGGTGCTGCTTGGTTCGTTGCTGCAGAGGGAATATTAAAATATCAGTTACTGTGAGCAGAAGAAAAACAGCATGTGAAGAGAAATTCCCAGTTTGTAACAAAGCATGGGTTTTTCCAGCTCTCTAGCTTATATTTCTCTCCAGGGGAACTCCAATCCCCCTCTCCCCAAAACTTGTAATAATAATAAAGTGCTTGGAAGATGAATTTGAATTTCCTGTTAATTAAAACATTTGTTAGTTCAAAGTACTAAGAGTTGAAACTAAAGGAGCTATAATTTTTTGCAGAGTGCTTTGGTGGTGGTGGCAGTATTGTTTAAAAATATTCTATTCTCTTTCAACTGCAGTTGACTTGGGTACTGCAATGCCCCTGACATGGTCGATTGGGATGGGGGATACAGAAGGAAGAGTTATGATTTATGCTTTGAGGAGCTCAGCACCCACAAGGGAAATTCAGAAAACAAGACCAGATTCCCTCTCCCTTAAACAATAGAAAAAAAAAACCACCATGATCTACTATTAAATAAGATAGTACTTCTTTAGCAGTTCTAGGTGCAAATCTCATTCATTTCCTTAGGGATACCTTCCCTGACTTCTTACAGTAGATCAAGCCTCATTTTTTTGTCTTCATAGTATCTTGTAGTTTTCCTTTACAGCACCAATCATAGTTTGTAATGACATATATTTATATATTGTATCATAGATATATATTGTAATTATATTTTTTTTGTGATTTTTGAAAAATTCATCTCTCTCTGGCTCACCAGACTATAAATTCCATAGGAAGCTTGGGTTTGCTCTACTCAAAAATTGTGTATGCCAGCCTCTGACACAAATGTTGTGTACAAATTTTGAATAAAAGACAAATAAACATGTTAAGAATTTGGAAAAAAAGAGCACGTGTCCTGGACTGTTAAGGAAGATTTTACGAAGAAAATCAAATTTTGTCAGACTTCCTTTATGAGGAATTATGAAAGAAATTCCTTTTAGGTCTTAGTACTAAGAGACTGGGTTTCCGCTGAAAAGAAATATGGTCTATGTTTCTGTTTATGGAGTCTGTCAATTTTATATATTAAGATATTTTTCCTTTTGCTGTGGCTTCTAGGAAGCTCAGAGACAATTTTGTTAACTATTTCTGAATAACTGTACGTTATATTTTAACGTACTAACGTTGCCCGGCTTTAAATATTTTCCTACCCTTAATTTTTTCTTACTAATTTTCTACATTTGTCTATGTTTTAATAATGTAAATCACACTCCATTTAAAATGAGCTTTGCTGTAAATTGATGATTAAATAATGATCATTGATGCCCAAATTAATGTATGGCAAGCTTTATGAAGTATTGATATTTTAAAATGGGTTTTGGCATTCTTAACTAATCTTTTGTTGAAGATCCCCTCCAGGAATGACTTAAGATAGACACCTTGGGTCAGGTGGATCATGTCTGATGGTTAAAATTAAGATCCCAGCCAGAAGCAGAACTTTATATATGATGAAAAACTCTCTACCTTTTTTTTAAATCATGGGACAGTATTCTATGAAATATTTAAAACTTCCAAGAATTTTGGCCAAGTGAATTTGATCTCATACCAGCAACTCGTTTATTGTTGATGACTCTGTCATGCATTGTGTTTGATCTAGTTGGAGGAACAATTTTAATATTACATCTTAGTTACAATGGAATTAAATTGTTGCTATGTTCCCCCAAGGGAATATTTTAAAGAAATTAATGTCTCACTGTTTTTTGTTGCCTTCCTTTGGATTCAAAGTAAAAACTATAATTTAAAAGCTTATGTTTGGTAAGGGTCAACCAAATAACCACAATCTATTCCCACTGTGTGATTGTTTTTAATTGAGTTAGTTTGAAGAAATATAGTAAATGTATTCTATAGTATCGTTTTTCTATTTTACTATCTTAAGCCACTTCAGATGGTGACAGAACACCATATTTTTGAAGTCTTTCACTTATTTTCTTTAGTTTAATAGTTATATTGCAAATCTTTTGGAACATCTTATATTGTTGATTTTTGGCACTTCATCTAGTAATTATTTACTAAAACCACTCTTAGTAATTCTATTTGATTAAAAGATTCAGCAAATATTAATGTATTTCCAAGGAAGATGTTAATTATCATTTAAGCAATTACTTTGAAAATTAATTGGGGGAGAATTATGGCAAAGATTAGAAAATTACTAAAACTCTATAACCACAGCGAAATTTAGTTTGTTTGAAGGTAAATAAGAATTTGAATAGGACTTCCGAATATGAAATACACACCAGTGTGGTAATACGGAAGAGTTATTTATAATTCTCAAAGTCTTTGAGCTAAAAAGTATAATTTAAGTGTAATAGATTCTTAAGTGTAATCTAATGTACACATCACTCGTGGGGTCTTTGTGACATTGGGCAGGCCATCAAGGTCTTATTTGTATGAGGGCCATTTAGGCTTCCTGGAAAAGAATTGAAGAGATGGCATTGGAAATTGGAATTAATACCCTCAAACAAAGATAGATAATCCCCACTCCAACCACTGAGGAAAAGTCTTGGGGTTTTAAGGAACTCAGAAGAGTATAAGAGAATATAAGAAAGTTACACGTAGACTCTTCCTGAGGTTGGTGCCTGATCCACAGGGAAAAAGACTTAATGGGGCCATAAAATTGCTTCTTGCCAAGGTCCCTAAGAACATTTCTCAAGGTGAGAGCTGTAAAAACCGAGATTATTAACATTCAAAGGCCAGTTATAGATACGTTCACTGGTTTGGGCGTTCATTAGCAGATCAATTTATAATCATAGCCTGATCCTTCACAAAGAGATCACTTACCCCCACTCCAGTGTTATTTTCTGATTTTCCTATTTGAATCACCCAAACAAGCCATCTTCTCACCATTCACAGAATTTTTCTTGTTTGATTCTGCCTACAGAATGACTCACAGAAACTTAGAAATGGGACTACCTTGGAGTTGAGGGTTTGGGAGGAGATAATGGTGAAGATTGACGATGGTCATGGCCGACGTTGACTGAGAGGCAATGTTAGTGTTGTAGTATTGTCAGTGTGTGTACAGACCCTGGAGCCAGACTGCTGTGGCTTTGATTCCTGGCTCTGACACTTACCAGCTTTATAACCTTAGGCAACTTATCTATATCTTGTTTTCCTCAACTATAAAACCAGGGCAATAATAATGGTGCCCTCCTCAGAGGGTTGTTAATATTCATAAAGCACTTGCAACAGTTCCTGGCACATAGATAGCGCTATATATTTGCGTGTTAAATAATTTGAACAGCTTACACGTGCTCTTCGGCTATGGTGAGAAATCATAAAAAGTTTTGAAGAGTATTCTATCAGCTATATTGACAATGACTTGAAGACAGAAAAGATAAAAAGGTATGAGAACAAGTCAACAGTGGGAATCCCAAAATGTGACATATTACGGCTTATATGAATTACAGTGGAAACTTCAGAAAGAAAAAGATCTGCTGGGCCTTGTGAAAAAAGCAAAAAACGTGATGATAGATTGGTTTGGGGGAATGAAGTTGGAAATAAACTATCCTAAGCTTATAATCTTGAGGGATTAGAAAGATGATGGTGCTGTTGACAACAATGAAAAAATTTGGAAAGAGATGCTTGTTTCTGCAGGAAAGACAGGAAGCTTAGGCCACGTCAATATGGAAAAAACAAATGGACCATCAGAGTTAAGCTTATTATGGCCTGTTCATTTGACAGATGGGCTACAGCTGAATCAATTGTGATGCTTCATTAGGATGTCGGAGGTGTTTGAAATGTCCCACGCCATGGTCTGGTGGTTTTGCCATTCGCACTCACCATTCATGTGCTTAGGTTGGGTTTGTTATTGGGGTCCTGCTTCATTCCAGAGCTATGCCACGTAGTCATGTGTAAATCTTGAAGAACGAAAAGGATATATAGATATATCTCCAAAGTTTGAATCAATATGTGCTTCCATCAGAAAACAGAACTTGGCTGAAAGATATGATGGTTTCATTTTTACTTGCATTCTCTTAATGTCGCAACAGAATAATTTAGCTAACACTTAGTGATTGCTGGAGATTGTTCTGAGCTCTTTATATATGCTAACTCATCAAATCATCATAACTACTGTACAAGGTAGGTAATATTGTCCTCATATTAAGGAACAGGAAATTAAAGCACAGTGAAATCTGGTGGTCTTAGGTTGAATTCAGCAGAATTCTGAGATGAGGATTTATGTGTAATTGATTTCTTAAGGAAGTATTTGCTCCCAAGGGGGACCAATAAGAAGCAGGGGAGCAGAAGGGAAGAAGAGAAGGCCAAACGAGGGTCTGATGGGGACAGAGTCCTACAGAAGGGAGAATCAGCCTAACCCTACAGGGGAGCTCTGGGGTGTAAGTACAGTTCAATGTTTCCCCAGTCAAAGGCAGGGGAGCTGGGCTTTCATACTCCCATGGCTGAAAGTTAAGGGCTGCCTGCCCTATGGGGATGTACTTCTGGTTCTCTGCACTTGTTCTCAAAGTGGCTCAAGTTAGCCTAAGAAGTCCCGCAAAGAAGAGTTGCAGAAACTGCCTGCAGGACACAAAAGCACAGCAAAGGTGGAAGATGGGAGTATGGCTCAAGAAGTATAGAGAGGAGAGGGGATCTGATGGAGAGTGACTCTGTTGGCCCCACCAGTGCTTCAGGCGCCTGACATTGTCCATCACACAGCTGAAGGGGATCAATCAAGCAGACTGATGTTTTTTCCCTCGGGGGTTGAGGGGGTTGTTGTTTTAATTTGTCAATCTGACTCATCTTTGGATATGTAGAAAGGTCTAAGATATGTAGATCTGTGTCTGTACACACACAGGTACATAAGCTCACACATTCATATATCCGGAAAAAATGTAAAATTGATGCAGCCCAGGTGTTACATGTCAGATATCATAAACTGGTGACTCATGAGTTGAATGCCATCTATAGAAATTCTTGTTTGGTCCATTCTGAATTTTCAGGTTGAATCACTAGCCAATATTTTTAAAATTGGGAGATTTCAATGAAAACTCCAGATTCCTGATTTCTCCCCACGTTATTACTTCTCACAATTGACTGGAGGTGGGTAGTAAATGATGCCTTTTGGGACAGGGCATGTGCTGTACAGTTTGTGATATTCTTCACCATCCCTCGTTTTTACCCCTACCACCATCACTCCTTCATGTCATCTGTCTGACTCCTAAAGATATTTAAATTTGCAACTCCCGTTATATGCAATTTCCTGAGCACAAGAACTTTCACCTGTTTCTTGAGACTGAAAATTCATGCCAGGTTCTCATAAATTCTTTCCTATTTCTATATCTAGGTTTTTGACTATTATACCCTTTCAGAAGAAGTATAGTATTAGATTAGTCCAGTCAGTGTAGAGGACAACCAAACCAGGTGGTTGTTTAAGCTAGAATGACCTGGGTCGACTTATTCACTATTGAAATTAACACAGCAATTGCTAAATCATCTCTTTGCTCATTGTGTTCAAAATTCCATGAGCACAAAACATGAATTCAAAGAATACACAAAATTGGTAGATAACCAATTTTCAATTGTTTCTTGCTCAGGTAAAGACATCTTAATAAATCGCTCAGCAGCTTCCAATATGTTCATTTTCTACATTGAAGGAAACAGATATGAAAATGAAATCCTGAACTGGATGTGAGTTTCAGAAAATTATAGTAATTTTTGGTTGAGCAAATAATTATACTGTTTCTGCAAATAACCATCATTTTTTCTGAATTAAAACATTTCTTGTTTTTAGGATTCCAATGAGAGCATATCTTAATGGGTCAAATCTTAAAACTAAATGCCTGGGAAAATCTTTAAATTCTGAATACCCCCTCCCCCATCCCAGCCATCTAATTTAAAATTTTCTAGAGCGTTCTTTTGGACATTTTTTCTAACCAACCCAACACAAAATGATCGAATTTCATAAAGAGTTATTTAAAAATCTTTAACTTTTCTTCAGAAAGTTTAATGTTGATTAGGTCAGAGGAAGAGCAAATGTCTGCTCTTTTTTCTTGCTCTCTAAACTACTGTTAAAGGAATTGAGATTGTGTTTTTTAAAATATACGAAGACACAGGCAATGACTCTTTCAACACTGAGAATGCTCTCATAAAGTCCATTAAGCAAATCATTATTCTCCTAGATAAATAAAGTTATATCTCCCCTCAAGCATTTTAGTCTGTTTACATGAATTTACTTTTTAGTGGATAGTTATCAACTTTTATTCAAAATAAATTGACTTTATAGTACTTCAGCTATAAGACCTTAAAATTGTAAAAAGCCTCTTGAAAGATTGAAGTAAGTTCAGAAATCTGAATTAGGGCATCGGTTATCCCCGAATAAATCTTTTTTGAAACCCAAATGAAAGCAAATGTTTTCTCCAGTAAAGTCACCTTTACTTCTTATATGTAAAGATGTCTGTCTCCCTGCAGTTATTCTCTTTGTAATTTCTTTACAGTTTATTTCTATTTATTTGGCCTCCTGAGTGTTTTCATTTGTTTCTTTCTTTTTTCTTTTTCTTTTTTTGCTGTTAAGTGGACAAACTTAAAATTAGACGCTTGATATCTGCCAGTAGTGTAAAATATATTGGGGAAAAACCCTAAGACATCTTTTGAGATCTCTTTCTCTCCCTCCCCATCCCCCAACTCCTACCCTGCACACGTGTGTGTGTGTGTGTGTGTGTGTGTGTGTGTGTGTGTGTGTGTGTGTAGTTATTCTTCTCTTTGTTTAAAAAGGGGGGAAAGAGATATTAGGTACTTTGTAATTCCTTCCAAGCTTGGGGCTTTTACCTTCCGTTTTCATTTCCAACTACCATTTTTGCTATAGAGTTGGATTTTTCTAATTTGTGGTTCTAGAGGCCGGGGTAGCATAAATCCAGAGAGGATACTCAACTCTAATTTCCATGGGACTGAGATAAGACTGTGCCCCTCTCTCTTCTTCTGCCAAATGAGGAGTAACATGCTTATCCACCTTTGGAAGAAGACTTTCAGTGTTCTCTGAAGTTGGGAAGGCAGAACTGTTGCTGTAGACAGAGGAGATTTACAGGAGAGAGGTCTAGGTTGAAAGAAGTCTTGTTTTTGTCCTGGTGTTGTCCCTTACTAGGACAGTCATCTTAAAAAAAGCACTTAACCTCTTTCTCCAAGCCTGTTTCTCCATCTGTAAAATGAGTTTAATAATCACTTATCTGCTTTGCTTATAGGGTTATTGTAGAGGGACTCACGTAAGATGTTATGTAAGGAAGCCCTTCACTGAAGGATTTTTAATTGCTGTGGTTTCCCTTGAACTCTATTGATATGTAATTTTTTTATTTTTTCATGTGTGTTAACAATAGAGAGTGTTTCATTTCATAGAAGATGACATTTTTTGTGCACTAGATGTCAGTAAAGTTCTATGGTTCAACTGATATCTCTCCTTGTCTGTTCTTGGAAAATTTTTCAAAGCAAACTCATTGTGCTTTTGCTTATTTTGCATTTCTTACCAAATGGACGTAAATTTATGCATCCTCATCCCACACCCACCCTCATATCCATCCCACTAGAATTCTGCTTTTAGTTCAGTTTTCTGCCTTCTTGAAGCTTCTCTCTCTTCATTTTTTGGAGGAATTCCTACAGAATAATTCAGTTCCAAAAGTTTCTTTAGAAAATGTGAAAATGAAGAGAAAACATGTTATAGAGTAGACTCACAAAACAATTTAGAATAATCATTGTAGACAGATACAGTACTTTTAAAATTAAATGTGACTTAAAAAGTCCTGTTTGCATTCATTGTTTTTACTCACTATCCTATTACCATGGCCTCATTTCAGTATTTTAGCTTTCCTTCTAATTGAGGAATAAAGCAGAAATACCAGAGCAGTGGTTTGCCTTATGAAGAAATCCTTAGCAGGCGAAATCTCTATTTTCCAAAAATGCTGACTGTCTTTACAGAGAAGAAAAATAAACCTCTTGGAACTGTAGCTAGTCTTGTTTCCTGGAAATAGCTAAAAAGCTCAAGCAAAAGCATACAGACTTTATTTAGAACCATGTCCATCTTTGGGGAGAGTTATATCCTTTCCAAAAGTAAAGATCAAATGGTTAAGCAGGTCCATGTTTTAACTGGCTTATATTTGGTAACAGCAGAATTCACTCATTTAATTGCTTTTTTGACTTTCAACTTGAAAATCATTTACCAGTATAACAATTAAGAAAGCACAGAATGTTTTCAGGATTTGCTTTTCATCTAAGAATGAAAGGAATTCAAAGTATTCAGTATCTGAAATTTTCTAAGAAGATCCCTATGTTACATTCAAACACAAGGATTTAAAAAGTTAAGTTGCTTTGAAGTGAGACATGCTGTTCATTTTCAAATACCACTTAAAAAATTCAATACAATCTACTTACATAAGGCAATCCAACAGTGCTGCTTTTCATTCTGTACAAATCGCTGTTCATTCGAATGAGAATTATTCAATCATTTTTATTAGCCATCTACTATGAGACAGACACTATCTCATATGTGCCTGAAGGGAGTGATCAAACCCAGCCCTCTTGGAGTTGCAATGGGGAATGCAGTGGGGAATGCAAATATTAATCTAACTACACAAACAAATGGAAAACTGAAAATCTCACCCCTTCCCTGTCTTTGTTCCTACTTCCCTGATTTGTTTAGAGTCCTTATCATCCGATGACATCTATATTTATTTGTTTGTTTATTGTCTGTTTCCCATCCTAGAATGGCAGCTTCATAAAAGACTGTGCCTGTTCTGTTCAATGATGTATCCCTAGTACCTAGAACAGAACCTGACACATGGTAGGTGCTCAGTAAATATTTATTGAATGAATGCATTAATAAGGTGCTATTGGAAATACTCAGTGTTATGAGATACTTTATAAGAGGTCAACCACATCAGGGAGATCAAAACAGACTTTTTGAAGAAGTGATGTTTGAGTTGAGAAGAAAAGTAGGCATTGATTAGGCTGAGAAGAAATGGAGGCTCAAACAATATGTGCAAAGACCTTGTGGCAAAAAGGAGCATAAGAAACATAAATGATAAAGTGAAGGCCTGAGGGACAGATGAGTGAAACTGGATTGCAAGATGAAACAGGAAAGGAAGGGACCAGACCATGTAGGATCTTGCAGGTTGAATTAAGAAGCCAAGAAGTTATCTTTATTTTGAAAATATTGAAAAGTTATTTGAGTACTTTAAGCAGGGAGGTGACTTAATTGGACTTGGAAAGATTACTCTGACTTCTGTGTGGAGACTGGATTGGAGGAGGATTCAGGAAACCCAGCTAAAAGGCAGTGGTCCAGATGAGCAATATGAGTAGTTTGAACTTGAGTGCTGGTAGTGAGGATTGGGGTAGATGGACGCAGAAGTAGATGTTTCAATAGAATTTAAGAGGTAAAACCAATGAGACTTGTGGAAGGGTTGAACAAAGGTGAGGGAAAAGGAGGCCTCGAGGTTGAGCAGCAGGTTGTGACTTGGATGATGGAATGGTGGTTCCATTCAGTGAAAGAGGAACCCCTGGAAGAGGATCGGGTTTGAGAGGAAAGATGGCGAGTTCTGTTTTAGATGTGTTGATTTTGAAGTTTCAGTGCACGTCCAAGAGGATATATTAAGTTGAAGCATCTGGAGCTTGGAAAGTCTGGACTGGAGCTATAAATATGTGAGTGTTCCAGAGATGGTAATTAAAATTGTGGGATAGACACTAGAGTAAGAAGAGAGACTTACAGTTTCATGTAAAGATGGCTGGTTTTAATTAAAGGATGGAGATGCAGACAGAACTGTGATATAAGCTGGTAATCCTGAGCCATCCATGCTCATAGCTGAAGAGTATTAAATGACCTTTGGTTCTCACTTGGTAGAGCATTCAATGAGGCATAGAGAGCAAATGTTTAGACCTTTCTAGATTCAAGCATAGCTGAGAACCAACATCCTCTTCCTCCTGCTCAAAAAACAGAAGAGAAAATCTCATGGTATTTTTACCTTGATAAGGTACTTTTACTAAGCCTATACTTAAAACATTATATCTTTATTGTATGTCTTTGTATATTCAACAAATAAAACCACTGTTGAAATATTTTCATTGATTGTAGATTAATTTTACAATTAAAAAATCATTTTAAGAATATATTATTTCTTAGCATTTAAATATAGACATGTTGGTGATTTTAAATGGAGAGTTGACCAGATACTTGAATAGTACAATTATATCTATAGCTCATATTAACTGAGAGATTACTGAGAGAGTCCAATGCTGTTCTAATGGCTTTACAACAACTACTTCCTTTACTACTTCCATAACCCTGAGAGGTAGCTACTCTCGTCCTCATCCGACACATGAGGAACCAGAAGTACGAAGTCTAGTAATTCACTCATGGTCATACAGGTAATAAGAGGTAAAGCCAGAATCTGACCCCAGTAAATCTCGTTCAGAGGCAATACTTGTAACTACTGTATTGGACTATGGTAAAAATCCACCATGCACATTTTTTAATGTTTTATACTTTGTATTAGACTGAAAACCTTTAGTAAGACCTCTATGAACTAATTAGTGGTTTGCAGATTCTGGTGGGCATTAAAAACCTGTGTAGGCCTGCAACCCCTTACTTAACTCACTTTCCCTTTAGGTTATGTGGAATGAAACAGCCCAAAATAGCCACTGTGATCCCTGAGTCCATTCTGGCTTGTGGCATAATATGTGATACCCTGATTGAATTTTAATATAATGTTTCTGGGCCTCTTAGTCATAGCAGAGAGATCATTTTCTTGACTCAAAACAGAGGTGTGTCCAGACGTGAGGGAGCAGGAAAAACATTTAGCAAAATTCCCTGTAAAAATGGAGGTGGAAGATCTGGTGGTCTATGTCATCAGGCAAAACTTCGCAGCCAGTGTTGAAATAATGCCTTGAATTCTAGCAATTAAAAAGGGCAAGTACAACTCCTAGCATGACCTTGCTCTCGGTGTTCACCAGAATCCCCGCTCTGGACACAGAGGAGAACACCAGTGCTCTTAGGGGGCTCAGGACACCCAGCATCCTCCTCTCCCTCGTTCTTCCTTTGGCACCTACTCCCTTCCACGCTCCCTGCCTTAATTATAGCTCTTATCCTGCAACATCTGCTGGTCCCTCCGGCCGCAGAATTTGGCAAGGAAACTAAAGTGGAAATTAATTTTAGTTTAGATCCTGAGCAAAGACTTCTCTGCTGATTTTCAGTCAGTCACTTATCATCCAATGAATGGTAGAGGGAAATATGGTTAGCAAAAGAGAGTAGAAGAGTTTCTGTGTGGTTGCTAAATTTTGAGAGCAACAAAGACTATATATGGCCTAAAGATTCTGAAATTCATTCCCAAATTTGTTCAAAAGCCATCCCAATTCTTTCATAAAAATAACTTTAAAAATGATAAATAAAAGTTAATATTAGTGTTAACCAAATGCCAGAACACCTCTGAGCATTTTATGAATATTATGTCTTTTAATCCTTGCAACAACCCTAGATAGTATAACTATTTTATATTAATATATTGATTATGATATTACTCCCCCTCCTTTATAGGTGAGAAAACTAAGGCAGAGAGGTTAAATAATTTGTATAAGTTCACACAGCTTATTATATCAAAGCCACAATTTGTATCCATGTGGATTTGCACAGTTCACCCCTCAGAGCCTGCCCTCTTCACCCCAATGTGCGTTCACTTACAAGTGTGTGGCCTGGAAGACAGGACCCACTCTCCTCTCATAAAAGCTGAGAAGGAGTTTAGTAAGGATTGGCTCACATAGTGGGCCTGATGAACGTGGTTGGAGGTAAGTAAGGTGGGAGGCAGGATGGAGGGAACAAAGAAAAGGAACTAACATTTCTCTGAAGAATTCATGAGCAATACTGACTCCACTGCAAGTGAGGCAGAATTGGCACATGCTGGCACATTTAGGGAGCGTGGGGCAAAAAACATGTGTGTAGAAACAACTGCTGGGTAGACAACTTATGAGGGCCGTAAGATAAACCCTCCTCCCTCTGAGCGGCAGTGAAAGGATGGGGTGTGAGACTGTTGCTTTTATTACTTTTGCTAATGAAGTCTGTACTTTACAAATCAAAGACCTCACCAAGGACTCTTTCTGTGTGGGCACATCCAATGCTGGCATTGGAAACTCTCAAGACAGTCACACCGCATCTGGTCTGTGGACACTGCCTGCTCTGTCTGGTTCAGCCTTGCACTCCTGATTCTTTGTGCAGTGTTCTTCCTATGGCTAGACCCAGTTTGGCCTGCTCTCCTTGCCTGCTCCCATGAATAAGGCAGATTTTGAAAGGCTCTTCCTTCGTCATTAGCGGAATTTCACTTTGTTGCTGGCACATAGTAATAGACTCCTAATAAATTGGGGTGTGTGTGTGTGTGTGTGTGTGTGTGTGTGTAAGCAGATGAATAATAGAACCATCGTAGCTCACTGCCCGCCTCTAACCTGGCCCCAGGACATTTAGCTTCGAGATGCTACTTGTCTCCATCTGTGGGGCCAAAGCAGGTCCAAATATGTATGGTAACATCATCAGAGCCTTCAGCCCAGCAGCGTTCCTTCTCCGGAATCCTGCCACAGTGGCAAACAACACCTTTCTGCATTCAAGTTCAGCCATTCTGGATTATGCTCACATTCATGCTGGGCACTGGAGAAATTATTCTGTTTCAGAGAAAAACAACTGGCCTGTGCTCCGTTGACCTTGGTTAGCCTGTTTCCAAGTGGAACATTAAGCCTCTCATGGGGTGGCACCCTGAGCACACCCACTTAGATTACAAACATTCAGAAAATTGCAGGCCTCTGCCACCTAATTGGCAGGGCTTTTCCAAATAAAAATATATCCACCCACATGCCACATTTGTTCCAGTTGGCAATGAATCAAAAGGCAGAGACACTCCCAAGAGTGACCACAGCACTGCTCCTTTAGGTAGAGAAATGTTTTTTCTTCATGGTTTTTTGTTTCCCCAAGCATCTCAGCAGCACTCAGGCTGATCGTATAGATGGGTCTTTACTCAGAATGTGTCAGGCTGGGGTGTGCTTTTGCAGTACAGCCAGCATTGTCTGATGCCAAGAAGAGAAATGAATAAGTTGGAAGTGGGCACTCAGCAGGAACTCCCTGGCCCTGAGCACAGCTTCCCCTGCATAACCTACACTTTCTCCTAGACCTTTCTTTTCATAGATTTTGCAGCTCAGATTTAGGCATTTCCCTCCTAGTCATTACCCTGTAAAATATGTACCCATGCGTTGATGGATAAGCAGACGTGCAGAGATGTTTGTGATAAATTGTTAAATGAGAAAGGCAGGTTGCAAACGTCACACAATGTATGATTCCAACTTTGTAAAACAGTAACGTCAGTACGCCCAGAAAAAAAACTGTGCATAGTGATTCTCTCTATGTAGTGATATTATTAGGCGTTTATTTGATCCTTTTCACTCACTGATACTGTCTACATATATTTATTTCTTTATGATAAAAAATAAATTAATAAGCAAAAGGAAAGAAAATCTACCATCTTTTATGTCCAGTTTCAAATCTTCCCTCCTTCCAGAATCTTTGAAGACAGCACTAGCTGTTCCCATTATCTAATAATATGTAGAAGACACAGAAAACATGCAGAATACATAGAACTGCATCTGGGCCTCTGTAATAATCCTTAGAACTTTCTTCCCTGAACTATAGTTTTTAAAAGTGTTGACTTACTTTGTCTCCCAGGGTAGATTGCAAGTACTTTGAGAGCAGGGACTGTGTTTGAGTCTTTTTCTGTCTCCGATAGTACCTAACACCCCAATCCATGCCTCTGTCTGTCATAGGCAGCCAATAAATCCTTTCTGAATGAATGGTTATGACCATCTTTGGGCATATTCTGTGTTTCTGAAAGGTTTCATCAATATTTATTCTTTCAAAATTAAAAAATTTGAAGTCTTTTTAATGAAATAAATAACTCTGAGATTTCAAAACTTCACATAGGTATTTTGCCATGGCTAATAACTCAAAAATAATAAAATCATTGCCACCAAATATAAGATGCAATGAAGTTAGCTTGGGAACTCCAAAAAACACTCAAGCTGATAATTATAGAAATGCACAGTTTCTTATGATTTATTTCTGGATATCTTAAACCATAGATACTTCTTTTCCTCCCCAAAGCTCTTTATTTATCCTAAAATGCTAAGAAATATGTCAAAATTCCAAAGATAAGCCAAAAAAAGTGATGTAAAATTCATGTGTAATTATTTTTTAAAGGAATTATGACCTGCGGCTTAGTGTGTTGGCCTCAATCTAGGAGAATCCCTAGGAATAATCATAGATTTATCTACCATCTGTAAAATAGGATGCAGAAATTGGCCAAGGCATTTTTGTACAGACTTAGCAGGTGGAAAGATCAGAACAGGCCTTTGTTTTTCCCAACTGAGGAAAAGACCCTTGGCTCAAATTTTGGGCAGCTCAACATTCACATGAATCTTCATTCTGCTCACATTGTGAGCAGCTCCTTAGGGCCTATAGAACCTGCAGTATTTCAAGTGTTCCTTCACCACATCGCTCCCAGCTCAGCCTATCTCTTTTACTCCCAGCTCCAGCATGCCTTAAACATCTTTCTAAACTTCAGGGGTTTATTGGGATACCAGACAGCAAGGTCTGATTCTTTTACCACTTATATTTATTCACACACTCAACGAACATGTATGGAGCACCTACTATGTGCCAGGCTAGTTGCTGCGGTGATGAACAATAGGTGCATCATGCCTGTCTTTAGAAAACTTTCCATCCAGCAAGAAAAAGCAGATTTTAGGCAAATGAGCACCCAAACGTTTGTTTCATTCCAGTTATCATAAATCTTACAAAGGAAAAGCACAGTGAAGAATTACAGTGAATAATCAGCATTTCTGAACCAATCTGAAGAGTCTGGGTGAACCTCTCTGAGTAAGCCTAATCCCTTAGGGTGAGCTCAGAGTATTATAGGCAGAGAAGACAGCGTATGTGAAGGCACTGAGACCAGGAACGTGGAGCATCCTTGGAGTTGAAAAAGGCTGGTAAGGCCATGCAGGGCCTTGTAGTTCATGCGAAAGGTTAGGAATTTATCCACAGAGCAATAGGAAGCCACAGAATGTTATAGAACAGGGAAGAACCACATCCAGATGCAGCTTTTAAAGATCTCTCCAGCTGCTCTGTGGAAAACATACTGGATAGGTTAGAAGGCAGCAGGGCGACCAAGTAGGAGGCCGTTGCGGTTGACCAAGTGACAAGCAATAGGGCTGTAAGCAGCATGTGGTATAGAGGAAGTGAGGACGGAGAGAGGTGAAGGATTTGAGATATATTTAGCAAATATATGCAAAAACAGAAACAACAACAATAAGAAAACAGAATCCGGAGGCGGAAAAAAAATTGGTGTAGGTGATAGAGGTTCTGTTCATCTCTATGGTGACCAAATCAAAGTTGTGACAGAAACAAGGAACAAACAGCAAGGAAAAATCACCTGGGATCTAGATGAACAAGCCATACGACTGGGGAGAAATCCAAGAAATCACCCTGCAACAGCAAAAGGTAGGATGTGGAAAGAACGTGAGGCTGCCCAGCTCCAGTGACTGAGAGAGACGGTGGCTGCAGCAGTGGCAGACACCTCTTAAAGGGGCCGCATCCGCGAGTGAATTTTCCCAGTGACGGACCTGCTCGCTCTGAGCACCAGCGCCGGGTTGCCTGAGTGCAGGGGGCACCAAGGACTTACAGAGAGACACTAAGTTGTCAGAGTGAGGGCCGAGGCGAGACTCATCCTGTATAGAAGTGGCGGTGGCATCCACTGTTCCCTGTAGAGCTCTCCTACTTCCCAGTGCATGGAATCAGCACCTTACAGTGGAGATGTCATCAAACTGGATAACAGAGGTAGCTCCAACCAGAGGATTCCCTGAAACTCCACCTTCCCCAACTCGCAGCCGTACCCAAACCACATCGAGGTGTATCCTCAGCGAGTCAGGTGCTCCTTGCTGAGCAGCACCTAGATTCACACAGGAAGCAGCTGGTCTTGGTGTGGCCTTTTGAGGCAACTATAAACACAGCATCTATGGATTGCTTGCTGAATCTTAACAGGTGGCCCCAGAGGGGCAGAGGCTTGGGTTAAATTTGGCCTGCAGCTGAACCCCTCTCAGGACTATGCCACTGGTCACCTACTTCACAAATCTACACTAATAAGACCAAAAGACTTAGGAGCTTTGCTTAGTACATAGAAACAGACACTGAAAGGCAGCCAAAATGGGAAAACAAAGAAGCAGAAACCATATGAGAGAACAGAACAGAGATCCAGAAATAATGGAGTCAAGCAATCTAACAGATGAAGAGTTCAAAACACCGGTTATAAAGATGCTCAATGAACTTAGGGGACATGTAGATGAATTCAGTGAGAATTTCAACAAAGAGATAAAAAGCCTAAAAATGGAAATGGAAATTACAAAAGAGAACCAGTCAAAAATGAAGAACACATTATCTGAGATGAGAAGTATATTAAATGGAATAAACAAAGTTAATAAAAAAGAGGATTAAATGACCTATACAGAGGATGGGGAAGCCAAGGATACTCAATCAGAAGAGCAAGAAAAAAGAAGCCAAGACTATAATAATAATTTAAGGAGCCTATGGGATGCTATTAAGGGTAAAAATATTAATGTCATAGGGGTACCTGAAGGAAAACAAGATGTTGAAGAGCTATTTGAAGAAATAATGATGGAAAATTTCTCTAACCTGGTGAAGAAAATAGACATACAACCCCAGAAAGCTCAGAGAGTCCCCAAAATCAGGAACCCAAAGAGGCCCACATCAAGACATATCATAATTAAAATGCTAAAGGTTAAATACAAAGAGAGAATCTTAAAAGCAGCAAGAGAAAAGCAATTAGTTACCTACAAGGGAGCACCTATAAGACCAACAGCTGATTTCTCAAAAGAAACTTTGCAGGACAGAAGGTCTTGGCACAAAATATTCAATGTGATGAAAACCCAGGATCTACAACCAAGAATAATTTATCCAGCAAAGCTATCATTTAGAGTTGAAGGACAGATAAAGAGCTTCCCAGAAAAAAAACTAAGCTAAAGGAATTTATCATCACCAAGCCAGCAATACAGGAAATGTTGGAGGGACTTCTTTAAGAAGAAAAAACAAGAATAAAGAATGGTAACAACTATATTCCTATCAACAAGTACCTCGATGGAAAAGAATTTAGTGCTCCAACCAAAAGATAGAGTGGCTGAATGGATAAGAAAACAGGACCACTAAATATGCTGCCTACAAGAGACTCACTTCAGATTAAAAGACACACACAGACTAAAAGGAAGGGGATGGAATAAGATATTGCTTTGATGGACCTAGAGGGTATTGTGCTGAATGAAATGGGTTGGTTAGAGAGTGACAAATGTCACATGATTTCATGTACATGTGGAATCTAAAGAACAAAGTCAACAACAACAATAACAACAACAAAAATGAAAATAAACTCATAGATACATAGAATATTTAGAGGGCTACTAGATGGGAGGG
>NW_011888858.1:5543874-5548396 GCF_000151845.1 Pteropus vampyrus | reverse complement strand
CTAAAGAACAAAGTCAACAACAACAATAACAACAACAAAAATGAAAATAAACTCATAGATACATAGAATATTTAGAGGGCTACTAGATGGGAGGGAAGTTGGGGGGACAAAAAGAGAGCAAAGATATTAAGAGGTACCAATGGATAGAATAGACATGGAGCTGTAGCGTGTAGCATGGGGAAGAAGGTTAATAATGTTATAATAAATACGTAAGGAGTACTAGATTTAGTGGAGTGATCACTTTGCAGGTTATGTGGATCTCTGATCACTATGCTAGACAACTGAAAATGGTATATTATTGTATGCAGACTATAAGTGAAAAAAACTCATTGAATTGTACAGTGTAAATACATGCAACTAATTGTCTATTATATTTCATAAAGACAAAAAAAATGGTTTGGGCAAAACTCCAAAATAATTAGTAGATAAAAAACAAAACAAAACAAAACAAAACAGAATCTGTGTCACCATCTGTAAGGTGTGCTGAAGACAGCACTAAGCATAATGAAAGATTTCAATATAATTCCCATTCACTTAAATATCATAGGTTTATGAGATTCTTTGGGCAATATATATATATATTCCATTTTTTTTTTCAAAATTCTTCTCTAAACTCTCTGGGTGGACACTATAGACCACCACTACTAGAAGTCCTGTGTTATCAAGTCAAATCAGGGATTCATGTTGAACTCTAATTATGTGCAAGGCCTTCTGTGATATTAAAAAATATATGGTCCTTGTTCTCGAGGGGTTTGTAGTCACTGGCAGCAAATGAACTCTCCTTGAGATGGAAGAACATTAACTGAATCTCAGTTTCATGCCATAGTTAGTGAAAGTGGTTGGAAAGAGGAACTAGAAAAGGATCTTCAAATAAGCAATTGAAAAGATAAGAGGAGAACCAGATATCACCATGGAAACTGAGGAAGAGAGAACTTAAAGAAGAGATGGCTATCAGAGCCTTGGGTTGAGAAAAGTTTTTAGGAAGAATCTGGTGGCTTATGACAGATCTGTGGCAAGAGAACAGAGAAGGCAGAAGCCAGTGCAGTGAGCTGAGAGAGAAGATAGAGAAATATGATCACTATTGTAGACTAATCTGATTGATTGACTGATTAATATATGTTTTGCCTTATTTCAGAAAGGATTCAAGGACGCTTATAGGAATTCAAATATATAGCAAGAAAATGTAAATTTAAAAGAAGGATGAAAGGAGAAAGAAAAACAAGGGCGTCATTCTAAAATGAAGCCAGGAATGTGGCTTTGGCTTCACCCAAATTAGGGAATTAGATCAAACAAAATAAACTGAACAGCTGCAAATGAGCATACAATCCCTTTATGTAGCGCATACTCTATTTACTCCATTGTTATCTTGGGTCCATGCTGTGCTCCAGATTGGGTTGATTCGTCAATATTTATGGAGTTTCTGCTATTTGAAGGGCATCCTTGAGTATGAGATTAACAGAATTAAAGTCGATGTCATCGTACAAGCTCATCAGCACCACTAGGAAGACAGCTCAAAGCTTATGACCCTCAAACAGGACATTACTGTCTCCTGTGAAAATAAAGGTGGTACATTTAGGGGCAGTATGCAGTCCCTTGGTAACCAGTCCCTAGGTGGGGAAATGAGGTTGTTTGAAATCTAGGTGACAATCTGAACTTAGATTAAAGAAGAAGGAAAGCCATGATATGCTATGCAGCAGCAGCAGAACGCAGCAGCGCTAACCACGTGGCCCCTGGCCATCTGCTCACTGGAACATGCGTGAAACATACGTGGTTCACAGAAGGTGCTCAGAGACTGTCTGTGGAATAATTACCTGTTGAACAGTTAGAAAGAAAAGCATGTCTTTTGGATCCAATTGATGTCAAATAGTTGTGAGTAATGAAACGAATTATGTAAGTTCTCTGGGCCTCAGTTTTCTTGTCTGTGAAAATAGAGTGTGTGCAACAGAGGTGACCAGTGACCAACACTCATTCTCATCTCTGTTATGGATGTTTCTGGGATGAATATTCCTCTCCTCAGAGCTGCTCTCTCAGTACGCTGCAGTCTCATTTTTTAGAGACTTCTGATTTATAGTATGAAGAAGTCTCGTTTAATCTTAGAGCTGGAAAAGAGATAACCCTGGTGACATCTCACCGAAGGTCAGCATGAGACAGCAGATTAACTACATATAAGTAACTAATTGCTGGCTAGGGATGAGCGAACTGAGTTTGCAACTCTTGTTTTAAATGACTTTCTAACTGGAGACACCTGGAGAAGAGGTCAATTTGTAGTGCTTAGGACTTCACAGTCTCATGAAGAGGTTTTGTAAAATAAATGAAAAAATATTGTCATTATTGATTGCATCAGTGCTTTGAAAGCTGTCCTTTATATCTTTGTTGTTTAAAAATGTCCTTTAAAAACCATTACGAAATGGAATGTATCCTTAATGGGTCATAAGAAAAACATACTGGTATTTTTCAAAAAACATCAAAAGACTTTATAAATAATACTGATGAATTCTGATTTTTATGAATAACAAGATTGTCCAGTATTATAATAGAATATTTCTTTTGTTTGAGAAATGTAATTGTTTATTGTTCCAGATCCGCCAAACAAAAGGATTCACAAAGTATCCTTTAAATAACATATCGCCCTAGTGTTTATAAAATACATTTAAATATACAGAAATTAGAATTCAAGTACATATATATCTATCACAATGTCCAAAAGCGAATGAATAATTCAATGTACTGTCCTAAATAACATGAAACTGTTTACATGCTGTATGGAAAACTATTTAACTATGTGAAAGAAATTGCTCTTATATGCCTAGCTATTCCATGTCAAAAACATCACCACCAATAGCATTTTCAGAACCAAGCCTCACCGCAGATTATTACATGCCCTATTAAGCTCCAAATTTTTTCTGCCAAAGCAAGAAAAATTTCACATTTCTGAAGGGGAACATCTCTCAAGCTCCCTACTCAAATGGTTACCACTAAACACTCTCTCTCCCCTCTCCCTTCCCCTTCTCTCCCCTCCCCCCCCCCCCCCCCTCCCCTGCTCTCTCTCTCTCTCTCTCTCTCTCTCTCTGTCTCTCTCTGTCTCTCTCTGTCTCTCTGTCTCTCTGTCTCTCTGTCTCTCTGTCTCTCTGTCTCTCTGTCTCTCTCTCTCTGCTAGGGAATAACCAAAACCAACTTAAAGCCAGAATGAACTCCCTATTATGCAGAGGCCCTGCCCATCAGTTAGGAGCCAGATAAAAGTTATTGGGCATCTGTTAAATCTAGGTCAGGTGCCTACAAGTCCTCTTAATGCTTATTCAAGATATTATTAACTTACAACAAAATCATCCCATTCTTAGTAGGGTGCAGTTTTTAATGCATGCAGACTCTTCAGTCTTTTCCAGTCTTTCCCGTTCATCTCAATTTAGCACTTGCTGGTGGGTGCTGCTCTGTGTAATATTCTGCTTGCAAGCCAAAGATGAAGTCATGGCATAGCCTTCATGAGATCTTGCAGCTGCACAGTATCCTGAGAGACTCTCACTGCCTTCTGGAAAAAGAAAATGTGTCTGCAGAGCTTCAAGCTATACTAGTCTGTTCTTAAGGTGCAGGTAGCAGGCTTCTTTTCCATCCTTGTAAAAGGTTAGTCTCCAAGCCTCCATGCCAGTGGGGTGGTCTGATGCCATTCCAGAGCTTTCCTTAAGGCCCCTCCCTACCTAGTTGTTGGGGTGAGGCTAGAGCTTGTTCCGTCTGTGTGCTATTATTTCCTCTAACTTGGAGCCTCATGGAGCCAGGTTCCCACTGGATAAAATATTCAGATGAGTGTTTGCATAGCTTTTAAGATTTTGATTTCTCCTAGTCCATTCTGTGCCCTCCGTTCGAAGGCAATAAAGAAGACTATTTTCCTCTGTCTTTGAAATTAGTCAATTAATTTCAGTAAAGCACTGAACAAAATGCTCCTCTATTTAGCAAAAGAATGAGAAAAAGAATTAATTTAGCAAAAGAATAGATGAGAGTAGTGAGGTGGGATGAGGATAGTGGAAGAGAATGACAAAAGTCATCTTTATAGTATGACACGAAATATTAGAACTTGCTTGACAGAGAGCTATTTCCTTAAGCAGCCATTAGTATCAGGCATCTATTAATATACATCTATGAGTATATAGCTATCAACATTTAGTTGATTATAAAACACGAAGTAATTAAAATTAAATGAAAACATAGAAATGGAATCTTTAAATATACTAACAGAATATTGATTTTAAATGTTTTTCTATTTTTTATTGCCCTATATATTAAAAAAACTGTATGTTTAAAGGAATCTTTAGATGTTTTTCTTAATTTAGTGCACTCCCTCCCTCATACTTCTCCAGGGTCGAATTGTATGGGGCAAATCTCCCTCATCATCAACCCTCCTAAGGAGAAGTGAGAAGGAAGAGACTGGGAAGCAGTGAGCCCAGCATCTACTGCTTTGGGATATGCTGAGTGATGTGATGAATTGGCAGGTAAAGCTAACTCCCCACTCACTGCCTCCCACTTCTCTTGA